>NC_135563.1:10999650-11064650 GCF_964340395.1 Glandiceps talaboti | reverse complement strand
TGAAGCTCCCCAAAAGAAATCAAAGGAACCTGAAAGTATGTTAGTCCCCTACTACCAAGAGACACATGTTCTATGCAAAAATGAATTGCAGTCAATAGCTAGTATTATTCAGAGTCACTTAGAGACTACTAGTTCTGAAAATGATAACATTGCTGTCTTGAGGAAATTGCTTTCAACTGTTCTCAAACTTTTAATATCAATTGGAGAATTATATGACACAAAAATAGAACTCTATGAATTCAATAGATTTTTACTTAGAAGATTTGCTGGGTCTGATGAGGAGATACAATTCTGGACTGGATTTTATTCATACAGTGCCTTAAAGTACTTCTTCACCAAGTTTATTGAACCACACACAGCAAACTTGAAGTACTGGGGAGCTAATAACAGTAGCGATGACAAGGATAGAAAATGTGGACCAAAACGGCGGTTACAAGCTTCAGATGAGTTTTTTTTAACCCTTATTAAACTCAAACAAGGCAGTGCCAATGAGGACCTTGCAGAGAGGTTTGGTCTTAGTGATTCAACAGTCTCTCGTATATGGCTTACTTACCTGAAACTAATGAACCAGATACTACTGAAACTGCCAAAGTGGTTGAGTTCACGTAAACTAAAGAAATATATGGTAGACAGTTTCAAGACACTCTATCGAGATGTTGTAACCATTGTTGACTGCACAGAGTTTGAGGTTGAGAGAGCATCTGATTTTGAAATACAGGCAGCTCTGTATTCAGATTACAAGAGCAGATGTACTGCCAAGGCATTAGTGGGTCTATCTCCATCAGGTATACCAAATTTTATCTCGGATCTGATGGAAGGCAGCATCAGTGACAATGCCATTACAATGAAGAGTGGACTTCTTGCAAAACTTAAAAAAGGGGATGCCATTATGGCAGACAAGGGCTGGACTAATAAATGTGCCTTGGCACAGCATGGTGTGCGCCTTGTTACACCCCATTTTCTCAGAAATAAGACACAATTTGAGATACCAGAACTAGTTGAGTCTGTGTCCATTGCCAGAGTCCGAATACATGTGGAAAGATGTATTGGGCGCATAAAACAGTGGAAAATACTAAATCGGAAGTTGTCATTAACTGAATGGAATGCTTTAGATGACATATGGAAAGTGTGTGCACATCTCATCCTATTTTGGCCTCCAGTCATGGATTGACTGAAAAATAATACTAATAAGGACAATGAATGTGGTATCTCACTTGTAGGATAGTTCGCAATAAATGTCAGTAATTTTGAACGTAATGTTTGTAGAATGTTCAATCTGTATTGGATTTTATGGTATATAAGTTTGTAGGAGTCATGACTATTCAATGTGTAACTGTCTAATGCATAATCATATCTGCTAAGACCCATAATGCAGTGCTGTAAAGCTGAGATGAAAAAGGGCTTTCAATTTGATATATCTGGACAACTGAGTTAATTATGTAATTGTAAAATCATGAAATTACTCTCCAGAAAGCAAAGTTTATGAAAATGCATTTATTTCCTGGAGTGTTACTCCCTATAAAATTAAAGGGGAATACCACTCTAGGATATAGACATTTTCACAAACTAATGTATGGTTTCTGGAGAATCATTTCATGATTTTACATTACCTACGATTGCTTGCGATTTCACAAAAACATCAATTTGATCTTGTATCATATTGTAATGTATATTTCATGGCGAATAGCATCATAGGAGTCAGCAGATATAATACAATCATAATTGCACACTTAATATTCATGAGTTCAGAGTTCCTATTCATTTCAGTGTAAAATCATGTAATGACACTCGAGTCTCCAAAACCCAAAGTTTTTTTTTTTTAAATACCTTTACTTCCTAGAGTGGTGCTCCTCTTTACCATTTTCTTATAAAGATATAGCTTTACAACTGTATATTGAGACAATTTGACTGCTACATTGATGTATCTTCTATACGTCACATAACTATCCAACTTATTGCAATTTTCCAGAATTCTAATATTATTTTCAGTATCTTTCAAATAAAGTTTTACATATTTTTTCCTCTCACTTTTTCCCATCATTGTGTCTTCTGTTAGCACTGTACCACTATTATTGTTGGTTCTTGGATTAACAAGTTACTAATTAATGCAAAGATGATAAACTCTGATAAGACAGTCATAACAGGTATAAAATAGGAAAAAAAACAGTGAGAGGAAACAATAGTTAAATCTTTATTTGAAATATACTGAAAATAATAATAGAAATCCAGAAAATCGTCAGAACAAAATTGATTTTTCATCCTTTTCCCTGTGGTGATATTCACATAAGATATTTATATATAATCTGGTATTTACCATTCGTGCTGTGTCATCGAGGATGCAACCATATCCGTCCCTGCCATTTGGGGAATCATGAGTCCGAGATGACATAACACAAATGAGAAATACAACCAGGAGATATTTTCAAAATTTATGGTGAACACTCTTCAATTTTATGACGTGAATGAGCTACAGCGCTCATCTGTTCATTCACTGGTCAGAAAAGTGAAACTACTAACTTAATGTTAAGATCACTAAAATCACACCACAGACTCACATTCTGTCAACAATGGGACATTTGTCGAGAGCATTAACTATTTCTTTGACAAACCATAGACACTTTCATTGGAAAAAATGTGAATTACTGAGAGACTGACCAACGAATGGATATCGGTTATGCATAGAACTTGGCTTAGATATAAACACTGGCAAGTTAGTAAAACATTGAAAACATTGTGAAATTTTCCAATGCACATGGTCAATAAGTCATTTTACAACAATTTCACTGTGGACAATATTTGTTGCTAATAATCATATATTTGTACAATTGACAAATTTGTTGCCACTTTGAGGATTCATGTCATACAGAATGATTTGTTGAACATCAACTAGCAAGAACTATCACTACTACTGATTGACTATCCTAATCAACATTTTGATTTTTAGCACAACTGAACTGAGGTTCAGTAGTGCTATAGGGATCGCCCGGCGTCTGTCTGTATGTGTGTAAACAACTTAAAGTAAAAAACCGCTGAACTGGTTGCCACGATATTTGGTGGGTCCATTACCTTGGGTGTCTAGTTGGGAAATTGTTCAAATCAAAATGATCGCATCATAGGTGTGTGATTTGGGTCAAAAAATGTGATTTTTGGTCAAAAAACTTAAACTCAGAAACTACTGGCAGATTGGTGCAAAAGTTGGTGGAACATTCTTAAGGGGGTGTAAAGTAAGATTTGTTCATGACGGGATGATTCCATCAGTGATATGCAAATTAGGGCTAAAAATGTGTCTCTTTGGTTAAAAATCTATAATTCCAAAACTACTGAGCAGATTGGGCTGAAATTTAATGGAAATGCATTTAGGGATGTATGGACGAAGATATGTTACGCATACCATGATTCCATGAGTGATATGGAATTAAGGTGTAAAATTATTAAAAATGAGCCTTCTTAACATAAATAAATACAGCTAAGATAAATTCAGCCTCACTTTTGTTGCCCTTTTGTTTGTATCATACTTTATAATTAACAACATAACTCTAGGCCAATATTTAACATTAACAACACAAAACAGCACATTTCACCATCAAGACTTGTTGCCTGATGCACATTATTTGTAGTGTAGTAAAGTGCCCCCTCTAGGCCAATTTGATACATTTTAGATGCACAAGACACTAGAGACACACCACCATTTGATGCTCATTGTTGACTCACAAGAATTCTTAAGTCTCATTGCCAGACTCATGGCTATCATCCCTAAACTTTGTAGTCTTTAAACTAAAGCCCCTCACTTCTTGCAACTTCACGGCCGCTCACCTTACAAAGCTTAGGGATGATAGTCACGAGTCTGGCAATGAGACTTAAGAATTCTCAGTTTGATTTTGACTCATAACAAAATTTGTGTGAAACCATGTTATTAGAATTGAATGATACACTGCTGTGGTGCAATACAGAAACTTATTGCATACTTATTTGCTAATCAATATTTCACATGTCATAATCACATATAATCAAGTTTTCACATTGTTTTTAACGACACCATTTATGATAAAAAAAAAAAAATGCCAGTTGATCATGACACTACATACTCTAGGTATTTGTGATTATATTGCTTGTAGTGATCATGGGTTCTGAACTTCAACAGCAGCTTACTTTTGAACATAAAATACTTCATGTACACTACTCATGACGTGCACTGTAGGCTTCAAATTAATGGCCATTTGATAACAACTGGTCAATTTTGAGTTAGTTTAGTTGGTTGAGTGAATTTATACTAGTACATGTACTTATTTTCTAGTAGGATGACGAAACAAAGTCTGGTTACAGTTATTAAATTATTTGCTAAAACTTTCCCCCTTATGGGGATCTTGTTCAGAGATTCCTCACTGGGATCTTGTATGTATAAACTTCAATTGTAAACCAGACTTTGTTTGCTACTGCTACTCAAAGTGTTCATCAAGTCTTGGATCAAACAAGACATGTGGCCCCATTTTAGACCTTCTGGAAGATTTCTTATCCAACATGACATTCAAAGTAAAAGTTAGACCTGGAAACACTGAGTGAACTGTCGATATCAAGTGTGTCTGTTTTCAAACTTGTATGTATTCATATTAATAGCTACCACAAGTTGTGTCACTATGCCTAACCATGGAGGTGTAACTTAGGGGAGATGTCCCCCATGGCCTATTAACGCTAACATGAGGTTAAAAATTTGTCACAATAGCATATAATATTTTTTAGATATTCGAGACAAGAAATCTTCATGGCTAATTATGTCCATCACATAGAAAACAAAAACAGTTTTCACTCTGGGATAAAACTTTTTTTTTTTTCAAAACTTGTTTAGTATTTGTAATACTAATAGGTACATGTAAGTTGTAACTAGGTTGACTGGTGTTTAGAACTGAAAACCAACTTTATTATTATTACAACATAGAACAATATAACAACAACAACAACAACAACAACAACAATAATACTGTTAATCATAATTTTATTTACTTTATAAACATTACATTCCAAATTGTAAATAATCATTAAATAACTTTTTTGGCAAAAATAATCAACTCGCGTTAACAATAACATCAGAAACGATACAACATTCTAAAAATAGAAATGACAAACTACTGTATGTCGATACTATTACTAGAAACAACAAGATTAAAAGAACAAACTACACTTTAACTTCAATATCACATGGTGATATATCTAGTACTAATACTAACTCTGGTAAATGGACATGCACAAGAATCCGAAATATGATATCCCGTATCGGATTTCTCGGAGGCATATTTACGTTATCTCCAGAGTAAGCAGTAGACTAGTACTCTAAAGTCTAACGGTCGCTAACTATACCGGCTTCATGCCTCAAAGGCATGTATATTTACCTCCTAACTAACGCTGTTTTGGACTCAGATTTACCGGCAGAATATCCCCTACATTTTAGATATCGGGCTAAGTCACTGTGGGTGTTATCGCCCACCACGGCCATGGGCAAAACTGCCCCTTTCACCTGATCTGGCGAGAGCTTCACCAAAACGTCAGCCATTTTGTTTTCAAATGTCGTCCCTAAACGTAGTCCAGCATGCAATGCGCGCCAAATGATGACGTCATCATGAATAGAGTCTATAGCTAACGTGGAAAAAACAGTCATGGTGTAACAGAATACAAGAGGTCGTGTCAAAACTGTCAGATAGAGAGATGTCAAAATAGTTGACGACACTTGAATCCAGTTTGCTCATTTATCGACAAAATAAACTGCTAAACACACAGTTTTTGTCACTGCTACATCAGAGATTTATTTGTCAATCGATAAAGACATGTCATGTGTATTTACACGATACCAAAGTGACTTTATTAAAAGATTACCAGTTTGATAAAACTTTTATATAGGTCGTTGCTCGCTCTAGTTTGTGGAAGTCTTGTCACATTTTATATTGAAACAAATCAGGGTATAAAGATGTTCTTAAGGCGAATGTCAAGGTTGCAGTGGAAGTCAGATGTGTGATCGAACTTGACTGATAAAATAAACAATAGCCTGACTATACTCATTCCGCGACTTCTGACTTGCCCCTTTAAGGGTTATAATCCTTATTTTGTACATGCTCACATGTTGGAATTCAATGAATTCCAATTTTCAACTTTTTGAAAATCGTTAACATATTTGATTATTTTTTTTTTCAGTCATAATAATTTTATAGAAATATGTTATTTCTTGGTCTGGTTTTCTGTTGAAATAATGAGTCTATTAACATTTCGATAATAATTAATACAAAGAGTTGTGTAATGCGTATACTACAACACCATATTAGGGAGATGAACTATGACATTGGTTGCCATGACATCACTCTAAATACCCATAACTTTTTTGAATGTGTTGTTGATAGACGACATCAATGTCATTCAAAAGATGTTTAGAAATATGAAATTAAAAAAAAAAAGTGAAACAAATTAAATCTCGATCGTATTTGTTAAAGCATTCTGACCGTTTTCCAAACTCAATCTGTCCTCAAAAAACATTTTTGGACTTTAGAAAGCGTTAATTTTATCAAGCCGTGAAAATGTTCACATTTGTAGTGTCAAAGTCGTCAGGTGAGCAGATGTCCACGACTGGTTAATATTTAAGGACACGATACGAGTTGCGGAGTTGCGATAAAGTAGAACGGTTGGCTGTGTGTTTGTTTGCGTACTTCTGGTATCCAATAATCAACAGTGTTGTAAATCTTTCTGATCCGGTATGCGTGCCTAGGATACAGCCTTCGATATCATTACAGCTATACATATGATACGCAGGATTCCCTGCACTATACTACACACCGCAAACGTTGTAATCCGTCGTTGCAGTTCTTACCGACAGTTTTATTGCCAGCTACTTATCCTCTCCACTGCAAAGAACGACCTCTTCCATTTCAAGTGGTTTCAAGGGTTAATATTCGTTTTATTGGACCGAATTTTTGAACAAAAATCATCGGGAGGAATTTTTACATGTATGAGAAATGATTTGTTTGTGGCCATTAACCCCACGTCTTTGATATTATGAATTTATAGTGCTGGCATCGATATAGCCGTGAAGCTTCTCCAAGCCAATAGTTGGAACCTGGCAACTTAGTCATTCGTCAAAGTTGTTAATCGGTCTAGTCATCCGCATGGGTCTTAACGCCAGCCCTTTTTCAATCTCAGTGTCGAATGTACAACTATTACACCTTCTCGTCTTTTGGTTAGTTTGGTTTATGGGGGTGCAGCGGAGCGAAGAGAGAAATTTTAAACTGGGATGGGAAATACCATGGAACTCCTCCGAATCGATCGAAGGCTATCACTGCCTCGGCCCGCGAACTGCCAGTGCCGTGCCGATGGCGATGGAAAAAATCCACGAAGAAGGAATTATTGGAAACAATACCATGGACTTTGTGATAGCTGACAGTAAATGTGACAGTAGTCAAGCGTTAGGACGAGCGATTGAGTTAGTTATGGACGATAACGTGGATGGTATGCTTGGACCACCATGCTCAGGGCCGTGTTATATCGTATCTACCCTGACGTCTTTTTTCTCTTTAGCTATGTCGTCTTGGTTCTGTGTCGGACAAGGCGAAATTTCCAATAAAACTCTACATCCATTCACATCAAGAACTATCGATCCCATACACAAATGGTCACCCCTATCTGTGTCTATCATGCAGGAATTCGGTTGGAATACAGCGGCAATAATTACGAAAGATGCCTCGATATACAGAGAGATGGCCTCGAGTATCGAACATGATCTCAAATCCGCTGATATGTACGTATCCGGAGTGTTTGCTTACGAGACCGATATAAGTCTGGGGAAGGCGCTAGAAATTATGAGAGACGTCAAAAGAGTCGCAAGAAGTAAGTATAAAACACATAACGACTTTATCCTATCACTGAAAATGATTTTGATAATATCTAACAAGAACAGAAACGAAATTCACCCCGATTTATATGCCGGGAAACGTCATTTAACACGCACTTTAAAATCTAAACATTGCACATGTAACTTGTATCATATGTATTAATAATTAATAAATGTATCTAAATAGTTCAGATAAAAATATAAATTATTTGATAAAACCCCAGCTGCCACCCAAAGCACTTGAAATCAAATAAATTCTGTAGTGTTTACATATAGGTTTAAAGCCCTGTGATTTCAACTCTAGCACCGCAGTGTTGTTGGAGTGTATTAAATGAATACTATAATCCGATCTAGCAATAACTATATCTGATTGACCTTGACTCAGGACAGAACCTTGAAGTCTGGACGATATAGCAAAGTCATTACCATGCATTGAAATGTCATCTTTTGAACCCGTGCTGACGATGGGTCTACAAAAGTTTTTTCCGTGGAACTAGGTCGTGAAAGCACGGTCCTATATGTATGATTTGCTTTCGCCCTTAAGGCTATGAAGAACAGTGGATCGTCGACGACATAATTGTCATTTTTAAAGGTGTTGGGGTCGGGGTTATGACAGTGTTACATACATACACAGGATAACTGTTGTATATGTGACTGCTTGTTATCGCAAAGGAGACAGTTTGTCGCCTTTTTTGTCATATCACCGTTCAGATATTTGACGAAAAATGTTTGACACTAAACTATATACTGGCACTGGCAATTAGTCTGTCAAAATCAACGAATTTGAAAAAACAATACAATTTTAACTAACCAGTTTAGGAAATACGTATCTTTCGAATGTTTTTGTCAAAACCAACGAATCTACAATAATTAAATAGTCAGTTTTGAAAAATTACGTATCTTTCGCAAGTTTGAAAAATATTCAAGCCTATTTGAAAGATAAAAAAATGAAGCTTTGATCACGCTTAAGCAAAGTTAAATAGATCGCTTTGAAACTATACCAAGTTTGTAGAGCGAACCAATGCTGTGATTGATTGGTGAATTCAAGGTCAAGTTTATGTCCAGCGATAGTTACTGTTTAATAGCCACGATAAATCAATTATTATACTGAAGACTAGGCCGCTAGCCGGAGGCAGAATGGTGTTTGGCGGTGGTAACCTAATATCTACGCAGGGTGTATATATACACCGACAACATATGTCTGCCTTCGTCCATGACGCAAACCCACATATCTCACTTTACGTCTCTCAGAAGATATGACTCGGTGTACTGTCAACTAACCGCTAACTACAGCTGTTCTTCATTTTCCCGCTACGCCTGTTATCCTTCAATTTCTGACGACTTTGGAAATCTTTGACAACCAGTCTGATCAATCAAATTCTCCAATCATAATGAAATGTCATTGGAGTTAAACGTCTGGTATATTTCGAACTTAGCGAACTTATAAAAAAAAGAGAGAGAAAATATGTTTGTTTGTTTTTTTCATTGACAAAGATAAAAGAAAAAATTATAGAAAGAACATCTTCGAAATGTCACCAATACAATAAAGATCCGGTTTCGTCGTTGAAAACATTGATGACACGTTTGACCAAATTACTCGCCACTTGAGTGAAAACTGTAGATTCGATAGCACTACAACCAACAAACATAGAAAGCTGAAAAATCCAAATTTTCATTCATTCATTTATCTATCATTATCAATTGATTTCTCCTTCCCTTTCCATGTGTAATTGTGTCGTAAATCAGGAACTGTGAGCAAAAATTAAGTAAACACTCATATTGGCCGCTACAGGCACGGTAATAATGCAGTCTACTAGCCAATATTTACTGTTACCTGTTTCATTCTGTCCTCACCTGAAATTTGTATATATATATATATATATCTTGCGAATATTCGCACAACAAGTTCACCTATATCCATTGCACGGTACTGTTGATATACTAGAGAAAGACACTGCATAAACTTTGAACAGCGTAGAACAAAATGTCCACGGACTAAAAAAGTATAAACGTTTTATTACAAACTGACGTTTCGGGGTGGCACCATCCTTCTCTCACAGCTTAGCTCCTGTTAAATCTTAATAAAGGGATAGTATGTCGTCAATATAATAAAGTTTACACGCTTCAGTACACACTGGGTATGACGACAGTAGGTACATGTAACAAGAAGTGGTCAGGTCGACACCAGTAATGTTTTGTAATGTCTAATAACCACGCAGTGACCCAATGGATAATTATGTGATGCCACAAGTGCTCTTTTAGTCAGATAGGGTTGCGGGGTATGACCCTATAGTCTGATTTAGACAAACTTTGACGTTGATGGGAATCACTGGACCGAGGACATTTCATCTTTCTCAAAGTGTTTACTATTTTCAGCCATATTATAAATGGACACCTTTAGTCGGAAAACCACGGGCTGCTAGCTTTGCGGCAAAGGTACATCGTGAGTTCTTGACTCCTAGCACAAAAATATTGAACTGACTTGCGAGTTTAGAACCTTCCCTGTGCTCAAATACAGGTGATAATGACATTGCCCTCTCAACATGTGCTTAGGAAAATGCACAATCACAACTTTGCTCTGGAAATCACGTTTCATCATGTGGCAAGTACAGCACTTTTCAAGTTACCATTCACCCACTCTGTTTGATTCGGCCACGCTGAAACCAGTATGAAACTGCACACGATATACTTAATAAACTAACTTGCCACAATGCAGACATCAAATGCAGACGTCAACGTATTGGCTCCCACACGTCTGTGTCTAGTTGCTGTACATTTAAATGGTTTATTTCATAATAGACAAAATGTAACAAGAAATTTCGATCTATATCTTATATTAGTGTAGAATGTGCAGTTTCTTATTGGTTTCTTGTTATGCGTAGTTGTATTAAACAGAGCCAGTGAATGGTAATTTCAAACAGGCTGTATATGAAGGCTATACTAAACCAAGCTACTAGCTGCAATATAATTATTGAGTCACTGTTGTTTTGTTTATCAGCTTTTTTATTGATCCGGGTATTTTTAGCGCAAACCCCGGAACGGTAAAATGCTATTACTCGGAAACAAACATTACCGCTACAATTATTGCTGGTAACTGAAACATCAGTCATATATAAAAGCAAAGCTCTAAGATGGATGGTGCGATAACCACATGAACAAACATCCCCTCCTCTCCCAACTACCGAGGATCATCAAGATTCTGCAATCTTCGCTAATTAGTAATCCATCATCGCTATCAGATATCATGATCAAACACGGGATTTCAAGATACAAATGTATAAATTGTGGGCTTCTTATGAACTCAAAATCACCACCCTTCCTTCTAAAGTTGATACACAGTCTCTCTATCACTGTGGTTGATATAACCCATGTCTTGATTATACTGTCTTTCTCCAAAATTCGTACATTCTCAGAATTCACTACAGGCTAGTACTCTGTTGTTCGGTGTTGATATGCGCTTGGCCGTGGTTGATATTGTTCGCTTGACTACCCATCATCCAGTGAGACACTTATATGAATACATACATACATACATACATACATACATAGACTATTCCCCATGCCTCTTTTCAATTGTGTTAAATACACTGTCACCACACCATTCATATGAAATTATACACGTATACAATTTTTATTTTGCTCAGATACATCTAGTAAAGTATGTGGGAGTGGGGTGTCAGAGAAATTCAAATTTGGTGTGTTATGTCGGAGAGTTATACTTTTAAACAATGCATATTTACGATATATAAGATATTCGTTTTTGAACACACACGTCGAAAGTAAACCTGACATGTATTTATATTAGAGACTAGGTGTGAGGTTTAAATGTATAAATGGATACAAGCAAAGTTTAATAGGCCCACCGAGAAAACGGTTTCAATTTTGTCCTGAATAAGATAGGTTTTTACCACCGTCTTTTACGTTTGAGATCTCAAAATAGTTTGATTAAATGGTAACCTTACAGTCCAGTCTCTGTCTATTTTGTACAGTTCGTACATTACGTGTAATGTTATCCGTTAGTCCAGTTGCGATCGTGTTGAACATCAGGAATATCGAATGTCGAAAGTTCACCATTGACTGCACTTGCCGAATGTCATAGCGACCGGGACAACATTCAGATATTGTTGTATTGATCGAGTCAGAGGTGATGACAAGATTGCATCGAACAAATAGAAGTAATTGAATTTGATAAACTCACCAGTACGGTAAATAGTTAAACGTGGCGATAACACGTGGATACAACAATAACTCTAATAAGTGGGGCGAGAGATTTTTTTTAGTATACTTAAGCAGTTTAGAGGGAGATTGACGATTGAGATATTTTGTACCGGTGAACATACATAGTGGAAAACTGGAGATAATAGCTAATATACGCATTAGACGAGGAATGTTTTTGAGTAGCTACCAGCAACCTCAGACAACTATAGAAAAATAGGTCTGAGTAGCAACGGATAATTTGTATACCAACCAACCAACACACACACACACACACACACACACACACACACACACACACACACACACACACACGATGAGCCACGGAGAGCATGAGAAATATTTCGTACATTACTTGTAGTGGATAATTAACACATAGTAGATGGGCACTGTGGTAGTTGGGCACTGTACTTATAGATGGGCATAGTGGACAAATTGTACAATGGGTAACATGTAAAGTAGATAAGATAGTCGATAGCGAACTTGTGATTAATCTACAATTTCCATTTCAGTTGGTAAATGTATTTCCGTCAATGTGTATATTTCAAGTATAGTGATTGGCGTCTACAATTATGGTTAGATAGACACGCTATATTACGTCTGTATGGTTGTGATGTAGTTTGACGCAATAAGAAATGGCCCCGCATATCACAGTAGTGACGCAGTAGTAACGCTAATGAAAGTGCACAGTGGAGGACTTGTAAAATATATAGCTGACATTCACAGTAAATGACCAGTGGAGGACTTGTAAATAGCTAACATACACGGTAAATAACCAGGGGAGGACTTGTAAATAGCTAACATACACAGTAAATGCACAGCGGAGGACTTGTAAATCGCTAACATGCACAGTAAATGCACAGTGGAGGACTTGTGAATAGCTGGCATTCACGGTAAATGACCAGTGGAGGACTTTGAAGTAGCCCACATACCACAGTGGAAGACTGTAAAAAAAAGCTAACATCCGCGCCACAGTAAATGTACAGTGAAGGACTTGTAAAATAGGTGACATGCACCATATATAGGCACCAGAATTCGTTTTGTGGTCTGAGTTTTACGGTACGATCTGCAAGCTTGTGTCTCGATATGGAATATTTAATGAGCACTACCATTTATAGGCATTTATAGGCAGAGGCAAGTCAAACGAACATGGCACCGATTTCGAAACCAAACATCCATCGAAGATTTAAACCTGTCCCGCACTACCAACGGAGAAATCGACCGCTACTTACACTTGTAAGAGGTACAACGTTTTTTTTTAAAAAAAAGAAAAAGTACTTGAACAATTTTTAGCGAATATGATGAAATAGATAGCACGATAGGATTCATATACAATAGGATTAATCTTGTATTAATTTTTTTAAAGGACTGTATGTTGTTAGCAAAGTATAGAAACACGTTTCAAAATAATACGCAAACAAGAACAGAGTAAATATAGTGATGCTATTAAAGTTTTGTGGTAACGGTGTTGCTATTAAATGTCTGTCTTTCCGATGGCAGCATGGTGACATTGCTACCGGTAAGACTCCCAATAAACAGCGTGTGTTCATAATGCATGGAAGTCTAAACCTACCCCCGTCATCTGTACCTTGGTCGTCAGATTCTGTCAGGTGGATGTATATCGTAAGCTGAAATTGTCCTAAATCTGGTCGATTATCTGTGTTTTCAATTCTTAGCTATCTTTCTACCGCCATACTCCTCGTCGCTTTTTTTAAAACAATATTTTTACAAGTGTATCTTTACCTTATGTTGAAATATCTCACGCCTACATAGTTGTATCACTTATTTCGCTGACTTTAATATTTATTTTTCTTCTGATTTACATATACTTTGGGCCGAAAACCATGACTCCAGTTGCTTATGACAACTGAATAGCTTTAATACATGAATGTCAGGTATCTGACTTTAATGAACACGATAAAGACAAGTCCGATTATTTGCCAAATCGCAAAAAATACACCGAACAATGAAGATTTTAGTTGCCAAGTTACTGCAGCGCTCAAAGATCAAAGATCAATTATTGAGTTCTTGCAGCCCCCGTTCATGCATCAGTTTTGTACAATTCGCATATTAAATAAAATTCACCACCTGATTTAAATGTATAAACCTAGAATGATGACAACAGTAGACAATAGATGACAAATTTTAAGAATAAACCATTGTCAGACCATCGCATTATTTGGATCATGTAGGTATATGAACTTCTCAGTTCAGAGTGTAGCATATCCCATTATCTCTAAACTTGAGTAAAGATAGACTGTTTACATTATCTCAAACAAGCACCAATTCAAAGTCTATTTATATATGATCAAACTTGGATTTTGATGGATGAAGTCTATAATACAGTCAATCTTCTCAATGAGTGGCCAATATATATGTGTTTAAATAAGCCGATTTCTCTATACCATGTAGAGGAGGCGTAATTGAGAAGTGTCAAAATCAAAAGTTAAACATGTTCAAAAGTATTGGATGAGTAAATCAAAATATCTAAACAAAGAGTTTTGAGTAATACAATGTAAAAGTCAACAACAATTGGACTGACAACCCCCATCCAACCATACATATCCTAAGGTTAACTCAGTCATTATATCCCCTCTCCCCAAGTTGTGGTTAACAACACATCATCAAAGGCATCGGTTTGCATGATTTTGCACGTCAATAAAGTATCCAGCTGTTGCGTTGTCATGTAGACGTGATTCTAATTCTAACGAATGTCTATTAATAACTTGAGTCTGTTACTTTGACCTGACTAGGGTATGAACCTAAATATTATGATAATCTCCCGGAGGCACAAAGAAGCAACATACGGACTCAATCATACGGGGGTTTCACATGTAAAGTTTCACTGAGTTAGGGACTTGTCAGGTTCTCATGCGGGGGGGGGGGGGCAGTGAGTGACAGGACTGTCACATGTGAGCCTTTGATCTCTTATATCATACATTGGGTAAAAACCTTTTACAAAGTTATAACGGTATCATGACGATAACAGATTTGGGCAGATGGTGGCTGGGTGCACGTTGGGGGGCTGGGAAGAGCACGATAGGCAGGATTTACCTTCTCTCCCAGTCTCTCCCAGAGAGAGAGAGAGAGAGAGAGAGAGAGAGAGAGAGAGAGAGAGAGAGAGAGAGAGAGAGAGAGAGAGAGAGAGAGAGAGAGAGAGAGAGAGAGAGAGAGAGAGAGAGAGAGAGAGAGAGAGGGGGGGGGGAAGAGCGGGCGCGAGCGTGTTTGTGGTGTAAATTTGTTTCTAAAGATCTCTCAATAATGACCATGGAGAAAATGTTAATTTTCTTGCGATCTGAAACAACATTATATTATTTGTTGTCTGAGGTTTATCTGTCCATCCATTTAGTCACCAAGCCATCCACCCACCCACCCACCCAACCACCAACATATCTATCTATCTATCTATCTATCTATCTATCTATCTATCTATCTATCTATCTATCTATCTATCTATCTATCTATCTATCTGCCTGCCTGCCTGCCTGCCTGCCTGTCTGTCTGTCTGTCTGTCTGTCTGTCTGTCTGTCTAATTGTCTGAATATGAGACTTCCTGACCCTTGTCTATGAATGGATTCTTCATCTCCAGGGTGGTTGTCCTGATATTCAAGCATAGCTCTTACAATGAACCAATATGTCATACTTTAGAATATCAGCAAGCCGGCGCCTTCCGTTACATACATTTGGTTACGTTTTACGTCAACTGGCGACACCGAAACAATAGTAGACGTGACAAAATGATAGACTCGCGATTTTTGAAGTCCCCACTTTCAGAAAACACGTAACAGTAAGAATTTCAAACGTTATAGAGATATCAATCATTGCCATGGGGCATTCTTTCTAAACTTAAATACTTTGTACCCTGTTTTTAAAATCATACAAAAGTTTCTAACCGTTCAGAGATGTAGGCAGAGACATGAGCATATACTTGTATAATATAATATAATATAATAATATGATATGATATGATATGATATAATATAATATAATATAATATAATATAATATAATATAATATAATTAACATAAACATGAAAATCAGTGGTCTTAATACAACTCAATCCAAAATATTGAAAATATCCTCGCTGTAAAGCTGCAACAGGATTTTTTTCTTTCTAAAAGTTTTGTTAGGTACAATAACTTACTCATAATATCAGACACCATGAAAAGTATCGCATCACCTGTAGTTAAACTTTTTTTTGTAGCTGTTTACACAATGTTAGTCTTTTCCAGTGTCTGTAAATGGGGTAATCCTGTAGACATCTCAAATAAATAAATAAATAAAATTGATTTTTGGGTCCGCACCCAAAATCAGCGCCTTCAACGACGATCACCATTTCAACCTGTTTCTGTACTGCTTATGGATAATATCGACCGCTGCTTAACATGTACGATGTCTAATTATTGGTATTTTAATAATTTTCAGTGAATATATTGTGGTTGTCTTATCGAAAAGGATGACAAATTCAAAACCGATCTTCACTCAAGATTCAAAGTACTACCCACAGATAATATTAACCACTAATTAACAGATACATTGTCTTTTTATAAGTTAAGAATGTAACTTTGGTTATCTGACGGGGGGGGGGGGATATCCCAGTTGCTGCTAATGCAGGTTTAACAGAACATCATCACCTCAGGCTCAGCATATGCAAGAACAACGTTAAGATATGCAAAGGAAAGTAGACTATGTATGTCTTGTTTTGATTTCCATCACGTATTTATACTTAAAACGTGGTTTTGTTTTCCATGTGTGTTAACCGCTGTGTTTAGCACTATACATGACCTGTGTCGATGGGATACGTAATTCAGGAAGTTTGTATACGGTGCGCGACAGAAACCTAGAAACTTTTACCGGTAGTGGTTTTGTCAAGTATCAGATATTGTGGTTGTCAATCCTAGCTTGATTTCCTAGCCTTAAGTGCAGATTACAATTTATTTTAAGACATGTACAGACTCAGTGAGTAAATCCCAAAGACATGACTCAGCTATATTTCCATAATTCTTATAGTGGATATCAACTTGAAGTCCGTTTTAGTAAAACAGCCGTATTATATGACGAAAGCAAAGCCTGTTTTGACGCGCACAACGTTTAACAGAAATATACAAGTTTGTCTGAGGACGCTGATTAAAATCAATGACGAGCATAAAATAGTTTGTTTTTGTGCTAGCGATGTACACAATTGAGATGTGGTAGATGAAATTAAAAATAAATTCTACTAGTTGCATGTTAGTATTTACTAGCTACATTGTATGTTCAATGCACCTACGCCAAAACAAATTGAACATGCTACCTTTAAGATAGCAATATTGAATGAATACAGTTTCTTGCGACATTGCGTCTAAATGAAATGATATAATGTGCCGCCATGCAGACATTAAAAGCATATATCAAAACATTGGCGCCCGTGTGTCTGTGTCTAGTAGCAGAACATTTAAATAGCTTATTTCATTTTAATAGACAAAGTATAGCAAGAAAGTGCATCTTGCTATCTTAAATCGTAGAATGTGCAGTTTCCCTGTGCTTTGTGTATGGTTTTATCAAACAGAGCCAGTGAACAGTAACAAGAAACGGGCTGTAAAAGGTAAATGGCCTATTCACAAAAATAGGCAAATGGCGAAAAAATATCCGAGTAGGTGCTCTACTGATGCACGAATTAACACGCACAACACAACATATAAACGATCTGAACAAGTTTGCAATTCATATAATTAAGTCATATTGCAACTGCACGCTTCTTTACTAAGGTTTCGTTTATATAGTGCATTATATATGTATATGTATGGTGTGTTTAATGTTTCACCAATGTAACGGTGAAATTGCTAGATATCTGTAAGTGTTGTAATCAAAATGAAAAACAAAGAATACACTTTTGAAGACACAGACACAGACACAGACACAGACACAGACACAGACAGAATAATTGTAAAATGCAAATCCACATTTTATAAATTCAATATCTGCTCATAGTTTGGGTTTTACAACCGCTCACGGCACTCATGAGTCATGACAAACTTGTATAAACAGCTCAAACGTGAGTTCCCAGTACATGTATCCATCTAGTAACATATACAATTCAATGGTCTGTATCCATAATTACTCCTTTGCTGTCACTATCATGTCAGCTTTTACAACATCTCTAATACTGTAGATGGCATAATGGTGTCAAGATGTTATTGTTGTACCTTCGCCCATCTAGTACTATTACTACATACGTAAATATGTAGAGGTTCTGTGACTTCGCTACCTGAATTACATGCTCCACGTTGAACATGGCGTGGAGAAGTCATAGATCCAATCAATAAACACTACTTGTCGGTAACTTTAATCGATTCATAATTTAGTTTTTATGATAGACTGATAATTTTTAACTTACATAGAATTAATTTTATGTCAAACAGAACTACATGTAGTATGGCTATAACATATTAAATTATGAGATGAAGAAAGTAATGTTTCCCATCAATAAACATAAATTAATAATAATAGTAATGTAATTTTGAAATAAATAAGAAACAAGATCCAGGCCATTAATAAATGAAGATGGTATATTGTTACAGAGAAAGGTATGAATTACGTAGCTTGCGAAAGTGACTCGGCTGTTTTATAGGACAGTTTGTTAAAATTAATGAACTCATGGCTCTTCAGTTGTCAATAGAACACCCACCGTCTAATGATCGATCGGATGAAATAAAACAGAGGAGTAAAGATCCGAAAGATTATACAAGTTTTGTAAACGTTGCGACAAACATATGCTTGTGATGTAATATCAAAAATTAAGGAAATGCGAGTAGGTTAGAGTGTCACATAAAAATGAAAACGGATAACGTTTCGTTGAAGTTTAGTTTGATTGAGTTAATGAATCATAGTGTATAGTGTACAAGAGTATGGTGGGCCCTAGTCTATAGTTCCTATACTGTATCGTTACCATATACACCTCCATTGGCAGTATAGTCAAAGTCTTTACTTTAGAAGTCCTGAGATGCATGACATGCAATTTAAAATTCTCCCACAGCCACCCATCCACAGTCATTAACATCATGTCTTTGTTAATCAATCACAAAATTCTAACCAATGTTTATTGGGGCAGTTATGAAATGTCCAAATATGATATATTTGTCAGCTCAGGATGCTACTTATACACTGTTTACAGCACCCTAATAGTCAATGATTGGATGAACAACTTTTTGTGCTGATTGGGGGCTTTTGACCAGACGTGGTTTAGTTAGAAAACACGTTGGCACCCAGACTAGGTGGGCCCTACATGTCAAACTTTTTGTAAGAACAAATCTTAAATTTCGACAGCAAAACGTAATTTGTACACCCATATGGATAGTGTGTTTGATAAATCGTGTACACCCATATGGATAGTGTGTTTGATAAATCATCGATAGCTATGTATAGAAGACAATTTCGCTATCATTGTATGATGAAATTAGCTTTAGGTGAGTACCCTGAATTGAATGACAGGAATTAAATGGAACTCATAACATGGCTAACACACAAAACGGTGCTAGCTCGGGAAAGTTTAGTCACCATATATCATCCACATGCAGGCAAATTAAACAAAACAGTTTGAGTTATCGAAAAAAGGGTTTAAATTGAAAAAGTTGTAGATTAGTCTCTGTAGTTTAGTGTTGACTTTATAACATTTGCCAGAATCTAAAATACCGTGATTTAAGATATTACTATGATTATATAATCAAGTGATTATTTATAGTAAGGCGCATCCATGTGAACATAATGAACTATTTTAATCGCAAGTGTATCTATTCCGAGTTGGATTGGATTCGGATCAAACCCCTGGCAGATGTTTTTGTCTCACACGTATGTGACTCGGCTGTTATTACCAAAGCCTCTGTATGTGTATATATTAGTTCACAAATGTATTAGCCCAAGATCGCTTTCACCGTCGTAATTGTATCGATGACCGATATTATCCCTAGATCCTAATGTATTTATTTATATATTTCTTTTCACTCAGAGTGATGTCTAAATTTAGTCCATCGTGTAAACTTAAAGGAGTAATGTCAAACACTTTTGTCTCCAGTCCGACCTTAATCTTAACAATTTTAACAATAATAGTTTAGGGTATTTACAGGCATAGTTGGCAAAAAGCCAAACGTTATTTTATATCGTATTGCTCAATGTGTATCATAATATTTTCAGTCGAGTTAAAAGTCTGTCTCCAAATCAATTTCGGTGACGGGAGAAGTATCAAGAGATTCTGCATGAAACCCCACGCGAAATACAGTAATTCAACACCCTGTTTTAATTTGACATTTCTTTTTCACAATATTATAGAGGTCCACGTTATTCATAACTAACTATGGTAGACTTTATCGAAGATTACTATGGCAATGTTGTACACTTTGATAGTGTGTATGTCCACTTCAGCTGCAATGATGTATCGCGAGGTCGTGTCTCGACACTTAATTATAGCAACTCGATGAGCTGTGTTGGTGATTGCTCTTTGATGTTTTGCCATGAGAGATATAGCGAATTTATAAATGGTCGGTACATTATTCAGCACCTATACACTACTTAAGAGTAAACCAAACATAGCCAGCTGTTAAGGTTTGTGTGCAGTATTGCAGACGTTTCTTGAAGGTTAACCGAAATCGTATATCTGAGCTACACGCTTGAAATGCCTACTTTAAATAAACGATTGAAGGAAAGAGATAATAAATGAATGATTCAATTATAAGAAATGTGTAAGATGTAAGACTTGATAAACGATAGACGAATGACACATTAAGGATTTGTTTAAAGGGAACACCACCCCGGGAAACAAAGGCAAACTAATCTCTGGGTTCTGGAGTCATTTCATGAATTCACATTACATAGCTTTTGTTCGATTGCCAAGAAACATCAAATTGAAACTCTTTTCCACCTCTATTGTTCTTTCAGGTGCAAAGTGTTGTCTGATCTGATGGGTCTTAGCAGACATGAATATGGATTAGATTAACATTGAATATTCATGACGCCTAAGCGCTTGTTTGTTATAGAAAGTCATGAATATGCATAATTGATGTATATATAATCATGTCTGCTTTGACTCATGAGGCAACAGTGTACCACTGAAAAAAACAAACAGCTTGAAAAATAGTTTCAATTTGGTGTTTCTTGGCAACTGAGCAAATATTCTGTGATGTGAAATCATGAAATGACTTTCCAGAACACAAAGTTCATGAAAATACCCAGATTTCCTGAAGTGGTGTTCCCCTTTTAAGAGTTCAAGCGGATTATGATCTCGGATATTATGGCTTCCACCTCGAATTCTGTGATGGAATAACATTTTATTGGCAAGTCGAGTGAACTCTATTACTAATTGTAAACATAACAATGAATGTATTCGGAATTTACAACATAGCAGGTTGGAATTTGAGCACAAACATAGTGCAAGCAGTTAATTTGCAAATCATTTAACATGTACAAGCACTCATTGGTTCCTTTAGTTTGATGCCATACCTTAGCTTGAGAAGAATATTATGAACCGCATTCCAATAATAACAGATAACATTACATGAGCAATAACTGACAATATGTGTTTTATACGTAAAGGAAGCGTTACATTGGATGATTTATGTAAACAGTCAGTGACATATCGTCTTCGTTGAATGCGATACCCTTATAATTTATAAGATTTATAAGTTACTGTATAAATTATCTACACGCAAACATAGCAGCAGTGATTGTTGACACTCGACAAATTTATTATAATTTATACATCTATTGTATACATACATACCTACCTACCCCCCCCCCCCACACACACACACATTATATTTTATATAACGTATATAATGAGGCATACAGTGTAACAAAACGTATATCAAGCTTGAGAAAAAATGTACAGTAGATTAAATATATTGGGTGCGGTAGTTTATTCTATTGTATTTTACGATCTTAACTATTTCTAGGATTGAATTTTGCTTTGGATGTTAGGCTTTAATATAAGTAGATTGACCCATTTTTAGTGCGAGGAATGATGGTGTTATGCTTTCTTTAGGGGTCACGTTGTATTTTTAGCAACAATAAGACGTTATTGACAGATATCAAATCGGTCATTAAGTTCGGGAAAACACTAAAAACGACAGCTGTGCTGAAGTGGCGTGATAAGTTGGAATGAAATATTACTTACAGTCCATGCACATGTTGTAACTGCTGTAATTAACTTCTCTGAAACGTCATAACCGTGCTCCTCTTATACACACGTACTTTAGGGTTTAAAGTTTGTACAGTGAAGCTGTTTGTCAAATAACTAATGACAACGATAAAACGATGGATTAAAAAGCATCGAATTTTATGTATATAACAACATTTTATGACCATGGCTGACAATTCAGTTTGCTTATACTTGTTACACTGGGCTCGAAAAATAAATGTAAATTAGTCTTTCATTATGTTGAAAATACCAACATATTTCTTTAATACACAACGTAATCACGTCTTTGAGAAAAGGTTGGAAAATTTGCTACCAGAAATAACGCAAATCAGTTAAGTAATGAAATAAGTGACTGTCATTACGAAATGAACAAATCCAAATATGGTCAGTCCTAGGTTAAGAAAACGTCGGAAAATAACACTGAGACCGTCACACAAATAGTGCTACAGTTTTAAGTGTTTTTTCCTGGTCTCATCGACCAAATATTAATAAGATAATAAGTGCAAAGAACGGCATGATTAATGTCGACTTGCAAGGCGTAATAGTGACGTCACAAGTCGGGTAACAATCTTGATGGTGTTCAAAGTTCCCAAGAAACAGCACATACCTTAACTGAAGCACTTTGCAGAATCTAACAAACCATAATCCAATTAAAGACATCGCAGTGTTACAGCAGTAATAGTTGAGTTGATTTCTATTATTTATATGTAGATTTCACATGTAATATAGAATGCCACAAGGCCTACGTTTAAACATGGACTCGTTTTGCACGAAAGTCACACAATAATAAGTCTATACACTAAAACGTGTAGTATTTGTCCACTGTATTGGTTACCAAAATATCACTAATTACTGTCATTGTATATTATATGGAATTATCTGGACAGAGCTGTATCATGCAGTTGCTAGACACCCTTCAACATACTATACATAACTTTTTTCCACTGGGGGCTAATGGAATGGGTTCTGTCCAATGGCTCAGAACTACAATGCATAGAAATGGAGTTCAAATATTTTCCCAGTATTATCCGATATGTTTTTTTCATTTAGTGTTGTTAGCTTCGATCTTTCTTGGCAAAGGTCAAAATCGCTCCTTTTTAGAATATGAATATTGCTGATGATATGTAACATGACAGACACGCGTACATTACTTTGAAAGTCGTATAACTTTTGCACAGTCATATTTGTTTGTATAATATACTTAGTACAATATTTGGGATATGTCTTCGACGAAGATTTGTAATAAACAAATTATGGGCTCTTAATTTAATATCCAACAAAAGTAACCACAGACTAATGTTGAAGGAAGTTTCCTTTCAAGTTTAGCGACGAACGTTATATTTAATTTTTATTCATGTGAAAGATATGTGCTGCTGATTTTGCTAGCATAACGAAATCACTTTGCAGCTACTTGTCGACACGACAAGCTTCGAACTTTACAAGGGCATAAATTTGCGTTGGTGACATTTTTCTGAAGCTCGATAGCTATGTTGACAATGTTGCTCTGTAGGTTGAGTTTGGTTTATTCGTGTGTGGCTTTGCAACATGACCCAAAATGTTTAGATCACAAATTCAACACAAAATTTGCTGAGAAATATTGCGATCTTTCCTAATAAAACGATCTCTTCATTCATCAACTCACAAAGTGGATGAAGGAGCTGTGATTGATATTAAGTGGAAATTTTAAATGACCTTCATATAGAATTATTCAGAGCAAAATAATTTCGTTCATCACACTAGGAGAATTTGATTTTTTTTGGTTTATATTTACATGGCAATGCCAGTTTTATAGAAAACTGGCTTTTAAAATTCCAATCCTTTTAAATTCCGATTACTAGTTACTGAAATAGAAGCGTCGGAGATGATCTCTGAAATATTTCCAAGGGACGTAAAATCAAATAGGTGACATGACACAGCCAATGTAATGTAGTTCGTAATATGTAGCCTACTTTTAATTAAAATGCAAGGATATTAACAAAATTTTTTTTTTTAACTTATAAAGAAGACAGCCCGCCCGAACCTTCAGCTTTTCATAAATTTATTTAAGACCGTAGAAATTATCTTCCACCACATTTTTTTACTTCTATATACACATGTATATTCATCATAGTCTAGCAGATAAGGATATTTGCAGACACCACGTCTGATCAAATCGCAAGTCGTTATCTGGACCTCGAGACCTTGTAAATTCCAATATTTGTTTATGCCATCAGTGCAAACAGTCAAATTAAAATGTAACCAGTGCATCAAAGTATGCCAGCCAGTAAGACCGAAGTTGATTCGTGTTTATCCAGGGTGGGGACATCCTATATAAATGCTAGTGATAAATGTCATACACGTTAATTAGACTAATCAATACATGAACTGGAGCTCGTCACTTTATCAGTAATGTGACAAGAAGCACTCGCCAACTCAAAAGTACTGACTGTGTAAAATTATAACCCAACAGGTGACTCTAAAGATAGAAACTTCATACGATGCTGGGATGACTTCATTTTCGTGATGTTATCAACGGTTTAGTCGACCATAATGTTTATTCCATGGTCTTAAATCTATCTGACAAGATAACACTTAGATGGTAGCGTTCATAGCGAGGGCGCCTGTCTGTTGACTTCACACACTATTTTAATTACCAGACAAAAGTGTGTTATATCAATATTGACATATGAGACTCGGTTAACAAAAATAGTTCTCAAATAATATCACACTCAAACCCTTAATAATAACCACACATTTTAAAACAAGCACGAATCCCCCCCCACCACCAAATTCCGACTCGCATTAATATTGAGCATTAATTTCTATTTAAAAACAGTTTTCCAAGTAAATAATTTACCTTCAAAAATTGTGTTGCAAAAATTTTACCGATAATACTCAGACTCGAAAGCCTTTCTAGTTCTCAAAGTTGTATCCTGTCTGTCGATACACAAACATTTGTTGAATTAGAAGCAAGTGTTATGTCTATGAAGGCTTTAGGTAATAATATTTGCGTCAATTTAGCGTGTTTGTGTAGTTTCTAGGGACCACTATCCCGGGTATTACATGACATTGAAAATGTTCATTTTAACCTAACCTTTGATCATCACCAAAACAATTGTCATGAATGTCTCCACCACTTATTACCTACTTTCGTGACTTATGACCCAGGGCAACACGATACGTTTAATTTTCATTTAAAAGAAAAGTGCATGGATTCTTGTAATCTTATAGATTGTCGTGTTATTCGTTGTAATTTTTGAGCAATGGTGTAATATATGTACACAAAACACATGATAAATTTTGTTGCATGATATTTTTGACCGATGGTCCCTAGATTTATATTTTTACTTTCCCATCAGTGACACGAACAACAAGGTCAGAAGGTGTATATAAAGGGGAGCTGAGGTTGTACTATAATTAGTTGCACGACAATTATACCCTAGAAAGCAACGTGTATGAGTCATCTACCCACATGTATCGTGTATCCTACATTTTAATGAGCAACTGTGTAGTCACTATTACATTCTTAGCGTAGTGGCATGTAGCTATGTAATCTCTTGCGACTTGATCATATTTCCACAAGAGAGCTAGTCAATTATTATTAAATAATGGCTGTCTGACTTTGACAACAAACACCAAACATTTTCTAGTAATCTTACAATCTTCTATATAGGCAGACATGAAACATAACATTTATGGCTGTACTTAAGATTTTATCTTGCACTCAGTGATTATGAGTCGGTAAGAGCATGATGGCTAATTTAGCCGTTCTAATGCTTTATTTAGCGACAGATTTATTGACTAGTTGAAGCCGTTTATGTTTCTAACTATCTAAAAACCATATCGAAACTAATTGTATTGCCACCTAAGGAGAGCATGTAAAGCACATCCCGGCCTAGACAACGTGTTCTTTTCTCTGTATGCAACTAGGTGATATTGTATTATATTGTGTCACTTTGTTTTATATACAATATTTCTTACATAGGGGTAAATCCTTGGTATGGTGTCCTGTAAAGCTAAGTATTGGATGGACGCGGCTAAATGTCAAATAGCATTACAAAAACTTTTGCAATGATATGTATGGTGCACTGTATAACTTGATAGCCACCTGCCACCCGAAGCGATATCAATACAAGGCAAGACAACTGACTAGGACAATGCTGTCTCATTACCTCTGAATTACGCACACATGCATCCACCTGTTAATAACTGTTTTCATTTTTGATGTTAATATGTGACCAATATGAATTATCCCAGTAACTCGAGTTCTCTTGACAGTTTTGACGACTTCTGTCTGGGTCAACGTTTTACTTCATTCTTTCCTATGTCATCCAGAAATACTTATACCAAACTTATACCAAACTTATAAGGTGTATGTATGTATGTATGTATGTATGTATGTATGCATGCATGCATGCATGCATCGATGAATGGGTGGGTGTAGGTGTAAGCTCATCACCAACTATATGCCTTACTATTACAACCGAGGCAAAATTCTCTGTCCAACATTAACATAGGCGGGGATATATTGTTAGCATTTCTCTGTCCCATAAATATACGAGCACTTCAGTTAAATAATAACACATGCCAGCGAGGGCGGCTTGGTCATCATCAACATTTTGGTGAAGAGTGCCAACCTTCGTGCAGGCACTAAATTGTGATATTGCCTGCGCGCATGTGTTATTAATTTCATTATTTTTTTACACATTCCCCTCATTCGTCCAATCATTCACATCATTCAGGCATTTCGAAATAGTACTTGCAGATAAACATCTCATCAATATGGACATGACTCAATTTTCTGCGAGAAATAAGCTTGTGTGTCAAGTCTCACTATAGTTACTTTGGCATCTCGAGCGCGCAACAGAAGATCATGTGATTCGATTCTGACCAATGACACCTTGTGTAATAACGTCGAGGTGTAATATTTAAACGTGTTGAACCATGCAGTCCTATGCCTTTCCCAATGGCTAGTAATTTTTTTTATAGACATTATACGGATTTGTGGAGATGCTACTCGTGGTATGGTGGGTCGTGATCGTGTGGATAGCCTTAGACTATTGAAGCGGTTACCCTATATGTACCTGATGTCACATAAAGAAATTGTGACGTCATCAGCCTATCGTGGTTGTCTGGCTTGAGATGCTTTCAGGATAGTAGTGACGTCATTTCCGCAAAATATGGCGGTCACCTAAGTTTTATGTCGTCTGCATGCAGCAGACGTAGCGGATCGACCCCTCCACAATGAGTTGATGGTTTGCACCAACGGAATGACTGATTGTAATGGACACTATGGGCTATACTTGTGCATGGAAAGAATGCACTTTTAGCATTTTGTGAGTAATATTATGTCATGTCACGACATCGGCAACCTGCTGCTGATGATAAACCAACAGTGCACACGAGGGTCTTCAAAAAAAGGATTCCCGTACGTATTCGGGCACACATACAGCTTTATACAGCCTTATATCCATCGTAGTTGTAGCTGGTACAAATCTACCAGAGTTGTCTTTGGGCTACTGCAAACTCAACGTTTGCAATTTGTGCATGACCAAAGCACAGGCTTTGTCAACTATTAAAGATGTGCTGCATCTTTGAACCTTGGGTCTATCTTAGGTGCCGAGATCTAGAGGCTATATATAGTCAAAGATTACACCCAGGATTGCTTCAAAGAGTGGCAGTGAATGCTTACAGTTTACGTAGAAAACAGAAAATAATGAGTGAATCACCTTTTTACAAGCTTGAAATTTATTAATGTTGGTTGGAGAAAATAACTATCCTCACATTTTGTATTAATAAATAACCATGTGCATGTTGGATGATACGCTTTTTGATCAATTTCTTTCATGCAAATGGAGAAAATGAGGAATTTTAAGTAAATGTTAGATGTAGACAATGAATCAGTGGTTACAAAGTATGATATATTAAGATTTTACATAAAAGCTTTGGTTTACAATAGAATTAAAAGAGGCTCACCCTCTCTAAGCTTAACTTGTTTTTACACTTTTTTATCAAATGCTTCAGACAACTTCATGAACTTACTTATCAGACATTATACCTTATTGCCAAGTTGAACAAAAAATATGGAATTTATACCCTGGTCATTCTGTGGCATGACAACATGTGTCTAGTCTACCGTATGTAACATGATCAATGTGATGGTGTCTACATAATTTGTTCTCCTGTGTTTGAAAGAGTTCGAAGTATTGAAAACACCATAATAATTCCCCCAAATTTTCTTTCATATTAGCACTTTCATATTCTCCAAGTCTTCAATTTGTAACCATGCAACACCTAACACCTTTACTACATATTAGAAACTAGCACTGTGAATTAATTGATTTTCAGTCTAGTTACCCCACCCCCCTCCCCACCATGAATGAACCATTCTGGTATATTTGGCACATGGTAAGCAGTATTAGCACTTCTGGATTTGCTGTAAGAACTTTACTCAATTTTAGAAAGGTTTCAAATTGTCATGTTAATCTTGAAAAGAGTGCCAATTTTCATGTGTTGCATGGAACAAGGTGGTAGGGTTTCATGTGCTATCGAGAAAGGGGTGCTGTTCAGAAAGCAGTGGGTCTCTAGGAGGTTGATCTATATATGCAGTTCATCCTGAAGTATACTAAATGTAGACTTCATTTTGTTAAAACAGTTATCTTCACAATAGTTGGAACAATTACAGTTCTTGAAGATGATGAGCAGCTCTTCATGTTGGCAGCTTCTGAGTTGAATATGGTGTCTGGCGAATATGTCTTTATTAATTTTGAGATGTTTACTGACAGACCATTAACACGATATTGGGTACCTACCAATAGGATACCAGAACTGGAAGATAAAGTTGAAGAACTAGAGCAAGCATATAGGGCCATGATGCATGTTACATTTGAGTGAGTATCAAGTAAGACTGAAGTAAAGCACTTTCTCTGTGCTACATTTGTTTTATAGCATTCATATCAAGTGAAAAAGTATACTGTTTCAATTGGTTTATTTACAAGCCTAACATGTGACCTTTGTAATGTGGTCAATTAGCAAATAAAAAGTATCTTTTTACTTTTGATATGGATGCTATAAACAATTGTGGGACATACAGAAAATGCTTTACTTTGGTGTTATAGGTTGTACTCATAATGTCCAGTGTTACAACTCGTTATCACCTTCAAGTGTTTCAAGAAACAGTGCTTACACTCCTAGACAATTACTGCATATGTACCACTACTGGTGATAACTTGCACAGTTGTATTTCTATACTATATTTTATTTTGATATTTCATGTATCATGTACAAAGATCTGCCAAATTTATGTCTAACTGCTAGACAAATACTTTTGGGGAATGTGTCCTCACTAAAGACTCTTTATCCCCTTTTCCTTGAATTTTTGAAAAGAAATTGTTTCAATTTGTATGGCCTTGCATTAATTATATGATGAAGGACTTAATGGTAAGAACAGTTGATTGGGTATTTGACGGTGATGTTACCATAGGCTTAGTTCCAAGTTCCAAGATGAAAAATTGTTCAAATCAAAAATGATTACAGCATACTCAAAAACTACTGGCCAGGACAGATTGGTCTGAAATTTGATGAGGGTGTTTCAAGGGTGTCTAATTCCAGCATGCAAATAAGATCTAGACACTAAGATTTTTTAATTGTAACTTTTGTGTAATTTTTGGTAAAAGTCTTTGCCATGTATTGTACTATTTAGCTTGTTCTTGAAGTAACTGAAAAAAAGTGATTATATAATGAGCATATACCCCTCTTGTAGCAACCCAAGGGATTTCACTGGCTAATATATTCTTCATCTATTCCCTAACAAATCCTGTAAATCTTCAAGTACCCTTCAAGTTCCATGCCCTATGCGGTCTAAATGCCACCATAATACTCTACACTAAAATATGGTATATAGTCATTATGCAGATGTTACAAATAATTCATTCCATCTCTATTCACAGTTTACCATGGGCAGACGGATTTTGGCAGTTTCTGAATCAAATCATTCCAAATATGGCAAATCCACCATTTTATCTTAATGTCACAGAGTATGATGTAAGTAAATGTTGCAATCAATCAATCAATCAATCAATCAATCAATCATGCAGTTCATTTATGTATGTATGTATGTATGTATGTATGTATGTATGTATGTGTGTGCTTGTGAGTATGCGTGTGTGTGTGCATGTGTGATTGTATGTATGTATGTATGTATGTATGTATGTATGTATGTATGTATGTATAAATGTATGTATAGATGTATGTATGTATATGTGTGTATGTGTGTGCATGTGAGTATGCGTGTGTGTGTGTATGTATGTACGTACGTACGTACGTATGTATGTATTGTATGTATGTATGTATGTATGTATGTATGTATGTATGTATAAATGTATGTATAGATGTATGTACATGTTGTATCTATGTATGAATATGTGTGTGTGTGTGTGTGTGTGTGTGTGTGTGTGTGCGTGTATGTATAGTTACCTGTTTCACAATTTTTTTTCAATCTATACTAATTCACGATCTGTTTTATGACAGCTATGAAAAATTTGCCTTCTGGTAAAATACAATGAATGAAAGCTCTCTCTCTCTCTCTCTCCCTCTCCCTCCCTCTCTCTCTCTCTCTCTCTCTCTATATATATATATATATATGCATTGTGCTTTTTGCTCCTTAGGCAAGTGTTATGGCAGGCTACTTGTATGATACTGTGTTACTGTATGCACATGCCATCAATAGAAGTATGGAATATGGACAGTCAGTGGATGATCCATATGTACTCACTGATAACATGAGAGATATTGACTTTGAAGGTAAAATAATTTATCAGTAACATTTTCCCATTTCTTTGTAAGCATGAGCTTTGCTTGTTTTTTAAATCATTCATACATAATGTCAAGTAAGCAGTATGTATTCAAATTAATTGTGAAAGACATTTGTTTTTATGAAAAAGTCCATTATCCTTTTTCTACTTTTTTTTTTAACTTTGTGCTTTGCATTTTAAATGTGCAGGAATTAATTAATATCTTATAAAGTACATTTCATAATTTTTTTTCATTTGCTTTTGTTGAGTAACTAGTTCTGCCTTTAACTGTGTATGTCTTGAATATTCCCATCAAACAAACTTATAACTGAGTAATTAGAGATTGGTACCGCTTTTCAACCAGGACAAAGAGACACAGAACAAATAAGGAAGTGCATATTTTTGTGAATGTTACAATCACATGCAGGCTACTGGTACATAGTATTTTATCAGTTGTTTTATGTGTTAGCAAGGTATTACAATAAGATCCTGGGTTATAATCCCTAGCATTTATTCTGATTTATAACTGATAACTAAGCCTCTTTCAAGCACTGCAAAACACACATTAACTGAAAAGGTTCAGTGACTAAACCACTCCCTGTGCAACAATTGTGTCATGAACGTTTAATTGAACTGACTTCCTGAGGTGTGGTAGTCTTGGTGTCTGTTAGCAATGCATATCAGGGTGGGGTGGGGGATGGAGGGTGTGTGTGTAGTAATCCCCAAATTTGTCTAATCTACCCATGCATAATCAAAAAGACCCATTGTTAAGGATTTCCAGTCATAATCATCCAGATGCTGTGGGGGTATTTCTAAAGCATGAAAGGCATGTCTCCCATGTCATTGACCTCATCATACGATTAGATAATTTTCAGATGAAAAGTCAACCCATGTTTACAGCCATTTGGGCAGCACATAACCATAACATTTTTATCTCTGTAGCTATGATATAACATAAAGATACGATATTACTCAGAGAAAGGTAATGGGGAATAATATGATTATAACTTCACAAGCATATGAAAAATTGTAATAATATAATCAAATTATTGCAATTCAGATGTTTAGACCGTCATTTTGAGCGCCACAGAACCAAATTAATGCAGGCATGTTTTGTCATGATGTAGAAACGATCATGATATAAAAACTCATATTTTTTTGTTCAAATACATTCAAATTGGCTTGCACATTGTCATGTTATATCATTGTTTATTAAGGTGTGCTATGTGGACAAATTTTACAATCCTTAAATAACATTTACAAAAAAGGAGCTGCATACTGCTCTCTGACTTATAAGTTATAGGACACCAAGAATATCAAATCAAATAAATAAATGTCACATATGTCTCATTTGTAACTGAAGTTTTTCCTAAGGTTAAAGGCCTCGTGTTTGCAGTTTCAATGGGAAATTTTATCACTAAATATTGTAGTTTATTGTATAGTATGTTTATATGACTGAAATTTGGTGTTAAAATATTATTTTATGTAGTAATGATTCCTGAGGTCCATGTATGTATAGACTACAAGAATACAAAAAGTATACTTCATCCTGTATTGGCAGAAGTCACATTTCCTGTCTTCAAGACCACATAGTGTTACAATAATTTCATATCACAGGACACAGAACTTTAATGTATGTCTTGTGAAATGTGTATAAAAGATAATTGGATTAACTTATTGATTGACCTACATTCCAAACATCTGATACAGTCAGATCAATAAATTTGTCATTGTTGATTTGTAAACATTTAGTGGTCACAGGTGAAGTACCTTATAAGAAATTATGAGAAAAGCTTTTTAAAACTGGCAAGCAAAGATAAAGCTTACAAGCAGGACTCCTAATATGGCATGGACAAGTCTGTTTGGAGATGAAGACTAGCCATTAAATATTTGTTTGTCTGCCAACAGATGGAGATGAACACATGATTTAAATGTTCAAAATAACTAATGATAAGTTGAAATCAAATCTCTGCATGGGAACAAGTAGCGATGATGAAGCAGGTACTAGATAAAAAAAATGTAAACACGGCACATGGACTGTTAATGACATTTCGCTGTTTTGGGACAATTTTATCTTTATTTTTATCTTTACATGTTTCTTTTTATCTTTGAAATTCTTTCAGTATTTGTTTTATTTGTATTTTTTCAGGTTTACATTCTATACTCCACACAGTTTGCGTTTTATAGTAGAATAATCCCATGTCTTCTTTGGTTTGTGTTTTTTTTAAAAAAAGGACTTTATTTCCTTTTTTGGCATTGTGAAATGCCTCTAAACAATAGCATTTTAAATTTTGGTGCTATACAATTTTTGAACTTTTATCTTTTATCTTTAATACTGTGTAATAGAGAGGGATAAATGAGGTTAATGCACAAATTTATATTTTGTTTACATAACTATTGTACATGAATCTTTGACCTTTTTTTTGAAAGTTTTAATGCTAATTTCACAAAATTCTAATGACAGATAATATAGGCTGAAACAGCGGTCACTGCACTTGTTTCCTTAGTGCATGAAATGAAGTCATCCATATTGATGGGGTAGGAGGAAGTGCACATGTCTTTGACACCCCCACTCCTCCACCAAAAAGAAATTGCCAGTGCCCTTAAAGTACAGTACATTTCTAAGGATTTCTTTGATTTCTCTTCTTCATTATCAGTTTATTTTCCATTTCAGGTATAACAGGGCATGTAATAATTGATGGGGAAGGAGACAGACGTTCCAAATTTATCTTAAAAGATTTACAGGTAAAAGAACAACAATAGCCATTTTCAATTACAAACTTTCAAAGCTGAAAACCTTTCAGCTAAAAAAAATTTGGAGTTTCTGATCTGAAATGATTTGTAAAGAAGAAAATATAACATAGTCATGTAATATCCCCTAAGTGTGTCCTTGCTCTTCCTTATCATATAACTGTAAACCTAGATATTTTCACCAAATGTTATATATTTTTTCATCTGTGATAATGCAGAATAACGTGTTTAACTGGACCATATTTCGAGCAGTAGGTTCCATGGACGGGATGAATTATACTTTCCAAAGGATAACCAATATATCTATAGACTGGCCAGGTAGAGATATTCCTAAAGACAGTCCAAGGTGTGGATTCCATGGAGAGTTCTGTTGGGGTAAGTAACTCAGCCTCACACAGTATGCACAATTCATTTTCAGATGGGATTGTTTTGCTCTTGAAAGCACAAATTTGGGATTATTACACCTCTGTGTTCTTAGAAAAGAAGTCGTTGGTTGGATTCGAATCACTTTGACAATATTTGAGAATAGACTGTTGCTCGTGATATTGCTCACACATACAGAGACTATGACAGCTGGACTGATCAAGTAATTTCAACTACAACGCATCCTTTCTTTGAATTATGATAATTTTGATAATGCTCTTTTCTTTGGCTTGGGCATTTTTGTGAAGAGTGCCAGCCATTGGGTAGGCAGTAAATTGTGATATTACATCCTCACACTGGTATATGTGCCATTGATTACTAACTGAGTGTTACACCCCCCAAATTATGTTATCATGCATTTCCTTATAGTAACTTTCGTAATAGTAACATAGCAAGTGAACCATAATATGATGGTATATAAACCTGCTGTTTACTTGTGACTGTCACAACATGAATTGCTCCAAAGATTTCACATTATAACTTACACTTTTCAAACCATAAAATATTTTTCTGTTTGAAATTTAATCTAAGGAGAAATTCAATCAAGTTTTGATATGATTGTTTGATGTGGTGCAAATATAATTATAAATTTTCATTGTTTTCGATATTGTAGATACTGGTCAGATTGTTGGTATGGCCATTGGTGTTGTTGCTGCATTTATTGCCATTATTATTGCTGGATTATTTGGGTATGTATCTCAGTTTAAAAACCCCTTCACTTGAAGAATCAAGCACGACAACATTTTTAGGTCAAGGTTAGCCAGTTTATTAGGTTGTTGTATTCTTAGGCCATATAGGATATAAATTTTCATCATCTGTTTGTGTCATGTAATACATTATAAAATTGCATAGCTTTCAAAACATCACTTTGTATGATGAACGCGTTGTCATAAACCACAGCCTCTTCACACATTGCCATCGAAGACAACACCTGTCAAAAGGTGAATTTTTGAAGAGTTAGAAATAGCAGTGGAAATGGATGAGATCTTGAGTGACATTACACAACACGGCCCTTCATTTTCAAATTTATCTCATAATTTATGTATAATACTATGGCTCTTGTTTGATAAACTGTGAACAATCATATTTTGACTCTAAACTTATTTTAGTTAAATTTAAGTATTACTATATTTGCACCAAACTAAATTATCATGAAAATGGAGTCACTTTCACTACTAAATTCTTAAACTTACATGTAACAAAGGTTGATTTGTTTAGTGATAATTGATACATTTGTACTAATATTAACTTGCAAAAGTGGTGTAGCTATAGGGATTAGTTGAAAACCGTTTATCAGCCAAAATAAAGTTGAGTAAAAAAAAAAAACCCCCAAAAAACCAAACAGATTGTGATGAATCATTCTTAATGACAGAGTCTACTACAAACATCATATTTATGAATTTCTATCATAACAGGAAATTAATGGTATGTCAAGGCTAGTAAACAGGGGCATGTTTGGAAATTAGAGCAAGGTCTATCTGTCAGTGATGTAGTGCCATAAATGTATGAGTTATTTAGAGCAGGAAGTGAGTAACCTGCAAATTGCAAGTAGAGTTACTCTGTGGGCTAGACTGAATCACATATGTACACCCGTGTTTATAGTCTAAGAATGGTCAGCTGGCTGGTAATCTGTACATTGCAGGCTCAGTCCTTGTGTGGCATTGGCATGTTTCTGAGTAGAATCAAGTCTTGTTTTTGTGGCTATAGTCTGTCAACAAGATAAGAACTAAGTCTTGTTTATTGGCTTGTCCATCAACAAGAATAGAATGGTTAGGGGAAGGAGTAGTAACAGCAAAATTTATTTAAAAACAGGGTAGCCAGGAAACAACAATAGCTGATTTCCACCTAGGCTTTGTTATCATCCTATCACACTTACTACTTGTTCAGTCTTGCTCTATAAGCTGTGGGGACCTGGTAGTGATTGTTATAAGTGAATCAACTGCACTAATTATCAAAAAAATTCAGACTCATGAAAATATTATAATAACATAATGGTGCTACAATTTGAAGTATTAAAAATGCCATCATACAATTTACATTCAAAATGTTGTCTTTGATGAAAAGGTGTTCTTAGGCTACTGTCATAAAGTTTTCATTTCTATGTTTGATACACAGATACAGGTATCACAAAGAAGCTGTGAAAAAAAGACAGTGGCTTCTTTCACATGATGAACTGCAAATCATCCCATCCTCAGCAGGAGCCAGTGATTTCACAGCAATTAGTGGCGTGAGTATAGTTGGTTAATATTACGAAACAGTAGAAGTAAATTTTAAGATATGGTGTGCACACTAAACATAAGTGACTCTAAGTATTGTATCATAGCTTGGTAGAAATTCTATGAAACTCCATGATGTGTAAACACCATTGTAGAGTGTGGGGTGGGGGTGGGGGTAGGGGTGGGTGGTAGGGTTGAGTATTTGCATGAGTGCTTGTTAAGTGTTCTCCGAGACAGCCAGTACTAGTACTTTTAAAAGTGAAGTGACAATGCTAATAACACATTATATATGGTTGTGTTATGTTTATATATTGTGTTTGCGAAATGTCGTGTACTCAGAATACTTGCACGTTGATCTGCATGTAGGAATGCAATAACTTTTTTAGGGTATAAATTCATGTGTGGAGATGAGCGCAATAGTACAGACAATGATTTACGTATGCATACTGATGCATGTATAGAGGGATAAAGGTATCCGTTCATGCTTTCTGTTCACTGACTGGTTTTAGTGTCATGGTGTACGTGGTATATAGGAAGTGCTGAGTATGTCATGTAATTTTGTATATTTATACATACAGTGTGGTATCAGATTAACTTCAAAGTACATGCCCCTCTGAAGGGACAAGCTGTTTCTACTATTAATACTGTAATGTACTACTTGAGACCGATACATAAAACTGCCCTATTAGTATATTTTAATTACATATAGATTGATGGATAACGCAATTCAAAACCACAATATCATAATCACTATCCTGTGTAATAGTATGATATGTCAAATACCCAGTTAACCTAATGGTATCCATATCATTTCAATTACTATTTATTACCATGTCAGTAATAAAATTTGATCAGTTTAACTCACAGCATGGCATATTAAATACAGGGCTCATACATTTGGCAAGCTAAGTGAATGTATGATTTATGATTGAATCTCATTTGGTTTTCAAATAAATAAAACCCCCAAGAGAATGTTCTGAACTGTATGGGAACATGTCAGATGGTGAAAAAGTGTGGCTACTAACTTATAATTGATTTTGTAATATTATTGAGACTAATAAAGTCTTTTGGTGATTTCATGACCATGTTCTTTCCATGTAATAATTGCCTAGTGACAGCTGGGTTCCAAACACTTAGGTTGATATTAAGTTAACATGTGATATGTGCCTTGGCATTATCAATTCTCAAATTTTTTCGGTTAATACTTTGTTCAAGAAAACTAAAACCCATTTTCAGTTATATAATGAAAACAAATCAGGAGCACAAAGCAAATTTTTGACATCAAAATTATATAAACCCATTTTTTTAGAATCCAAAATAGCCACTGAATAAAATTTTTGATTTCCCTGAAAATAACATTTATTTTCAGGGTAATTGTCCCCAAGATTTATTCTCTTGACAGAAATATTATAGTAAATCTAGCAACGTCCACTTAGTAATGTATATAATTAATAGTAAACAATTGATTATTAGTATGGGCTACAACAAATGTATATTTTTGAATTTTGGCAGTTTTCAAACTTACACTGTATTTGTTCTTCTATTTTTTTAGTTCCAGAGTCGTATTTCCAAGTTTAAACTGAATCGTAATTCCAGCCATCCATCAGCAATCAGTTCACTGCAAGGATTGGATAAAGGCGGTTTCCGTGGTGACTCGGCCTTTGCATTGGCCATCTATAATGCTCAGACAGTTGCTGTGAAAAGAATACAGAACAAGAATATTAGCCTTTCAAATACAATTAAACTGGAACTGTCCAATGTTAGTATTGTGTAATTAGATGTTATTCACCAATATTTTACTTCGTTAATTCAGCAAAGAAAAATATGAGGACCTCTATTTCGAAATACTAAAAAGGGTCTTGTAAGACATTACATTGAAATAACATTCTGGTTTGGTAAAGATAAAAGATTAATATAGTTGGCCACTAGGGGCGCTATTCAGCAGCATATTTTGGCTGTAAGCGTGGACTAGAATTGTTTGGTACTGTAGCATACCTAGAAATTCATGAATTTCAAATATTTAAGGGCAAATTTTAATAACATTCTTGGTTAAATTGAAATAATTTGTTTCTTCTGTTTTCAACTGTTTAAGTTTTACGAAGACATGAATTTTGTTTACGCCCATTTTGTTTGCTGGTTCTTGTACTGCTAGGTGTTTGGCAAAGATAATGAAAAGTTTAACCCTCATTGTCCCTATCTTGGACACCATTGTGTGGCATTATATTTAAAAATTGTCTGAAAGATAGTTAACCAGAAAACGGCCTACTCATGTAGTAATCTGGCCATTTCAAGTTATGTTCAAGTCTTTTTCAGATGTATATTGTACAGATGCTGAATATTTTCCATTTTAATTTTTAATGTTTCAGATGAAACAGGTGACGCATGACAACATAAATCGTTTTGTTGGAATTTGTCCTCCAGACTCTAAGAGTATTGATGTGTTGTATTATGTCATTGAGTACTGTCCCAAAGGATCACTTATGGATGTCTTAGAAAATGATGACATTAAACTAGACATGACGTTTAAGTTTTCTTTCCTTGACGATGTGGCAAGGGTAAGTGGGATATGAACTGATAAGTTATAATTGATTTTGTTGAAAGAGACATTAAGCCTGATGGGCTGGGAGGTACTCGTTCAAGTACCTCATGTCATTATACAATAGGACAAGTAGCTGAAACGCTTTACTTCCCCGTTAACGGTTGTAATAAAACAATATACTACTACTATTACTACAACTACTACTAGAAAACAGACTATTATATCATTTATTGCAATATGTGTAAGACATATCTGGTGATAAAAATTTTTGAGATTGTACAATTTAAAATATATAGAATAACCATGTTAAAATTCTGACAGAGGATGATCAGGTACATGCCACGTTGTAGACTCCTTCCTGTTCAGTTACTGTAGCTGCTTTCCATTTACGTTCAGATACAATGTATGAAGCAGTCACACTTTTCAAATGTCACACTCCTAAACTTTGGAATTCCCTCCCCAGACAAGCTTCAAGGTTAGAGATTAAAAATAATATTCATATTTTTTTTTGTAGGTGCTTTCCACTTATGTTCAGAAACAGTGTATGTGGCAGTCCTAGTACCTTTCAAACCTCACACTCCTACACTTTGGAATTCCCTTCCCCAACACATAAAGTTATTATAAGCATCAAGTTTGAAATAAAACCATTTTTTAAAATGAATTTCAGGGGATGTCCTACTTACACAGTACAGAAATCAGATCCCATGGAATGTTAAAGTCCAGTAAATGTTTGATAGACAGTCGATGGGTCATCAAAATAGCAGATTACGGTCTCATAGCAGATCAAATTGACAGGATCAAAGCCGAAGAAAAAGAGTCAGAAGCCAGGTTTAGAAGTATGTATTTAATGATTATATGATTATAAAGCAGGTAGGAATGTCTGGGGTTTAGCATTAATCTCTTTGACAGTTCTTTCTACATTTCAGTTATTGATTGGTAGTATTATTTTGTCTGCTTAGTAATGTATAATCATACATTTGTTTGTTGATTATGGCGATGTTCACATAACTGTTAATGCCAGGGGATGACTCATCCTACTTGCATGGGTTCATAAAAGTTTAAAAATTACAAATATTAACATCCTGTCATTCCAACGTATTTTTAACTGTCATCTCTTCTCAATCAGTCATTTTACTGCTTGCCTGTATACAGTGAATACTCCAGTTGAAAATTTCCCCACCTGCACCCATCCCTATCGTAACACATAACCACCACTCAGATACCCTGTCCATAATCTCATACACAAAATCATCAACCATGTGCCTCTGAAATCCAGGGCATGCTCCATGGCATGAATGTTTGCTATAATCAATGTCTGCCAACTAAGAGAAAAGAGAGAAAAAGAGCAGAAAGAATGAACTATGTACAGTATGAGGGATGCTGCCATGGGACTTGTTGACTCTGAGTCTGACCAGGTACAGGACCATAGTGGTGTATGGCGCAAAGACACTGCTCCATGCGATACTCCCATCTCTGCTCTGTTTGCAATACCAGTCTCTGCTAGTAGCTGACAATTCTCTACACCCTCCATGGGTGCGAGGTCATTCACACTATAGATTGGCTTCTCAACAAAGTTGTTTGCTACAATGTGAACGCATGGAGCTCATCCCCCCACTATAACAGCATCTCTTTGTCATCTCTTGGCACTAACTGCAGTTATAGAATTAGTGGTGGAATGTTAGCCAAAGTCATGGATTACTCTATATTCATAATTTATCTTATCAGTGGAGCCATAGGCATTAAATAGGATTATTCTTTTGTTCGGAACCTAAAGTTTTCTTAACTTCACCCAGACGACAGTTATACACACCCAAATATTAATCCTAATCCAAACTGGGCATTAGATTTGTCGGAAATAAATAAACACTAATCTACACATGATTGATAACAGTGTAAAACATTTATTAGATAAAATGGTCACATGAATGACAAATGGTTTTGTTTTTTGGTTTTGTTTTTTTTACTAAGACTCGTGACCGTTTAATTGGAAGTCAGCCAATATCATCAGCTTTCTTCTTCTAAAATAAATGGATGTCAGTGAACATAGACATTATTCATGATATTCCTTTCAATAATTTGGTTTTGTTGCCAACAGGAATGTTATGGACAGCACCTGAATTACTAAGACTTGAGTGTCCATCCAAGGGAAGTCAAAAAGGAGATGTTTACTCATTTGCAATAATTATGCAAGAAATTGTCACAAGGACTGGGCCATATCCAAATTGGGATGGATCTCCCAAAGGTAAGTTGATATTTATACATAAAGGTACGTTGTGCTATGTTCATAAAGTTGTTTTTTTATTTCTGCCCAAATGAAGCTCACTAGGACCAAACATAGGAAGGAGTTCTGTCAAGACATGTTTCTATGAGTACAATCGTATCTCTAACATGTAAAGGCCAACTTCATGCAAACTTGGCACAGAGGTGATGACATATACCTTAGTGGGCATTTGTCAGTGATGTACTTACAGGGTATTAAAATTTGACAAAACAGTGGGCCAGGCATATTTTGCCATAAATATCCCCTATTCATTACAATATCTCAACAACTGTGCATGTGATTTTTGTAAAATTGAAAAATATCCTGACTTTATCCTGTTGTACGTGTATCTCATATAAACTTTCAAAATTAGTCTAGCGGTACATGTATATGTAAAATTATTCCAGAGGTAACATTGTTTCTAAAACATTTATCTTTTGTGGTAGATGTAGTTAGGAGGGTAATGAAGAGAGAAGATCCACCATTCCGTCCAGATTGTAGTTTAGATGGTGATAGTCTACACAGTTCAGACAGCCAAGTGATACCAAAGATGATGTCACTTATGGAAAGGTGTTGGGAGGAGAAACCAGAAGATAGGCCAGATTTCTACACAGTTAGACAAAGACTTAGAGGTTTGAACAAGGGAAAGTAAGTTTGATGCATAAAGTGATATAGAAATATTGCAATGAGGTTGTCAAGTTACCTCGGATGTATACATGTACATGTAAATAGTACATCATGCCCAGTGTGCCTCAGATGAAAAATAACATTTTTGTTGTTTTAGGTGACTGTAGAGAATGTCAGTTTTGGCAATGGTATAGGTGAATACCAATATTTACAACAGATTTGGGAATGACAATTTGAGTTATCGAAACAAATTTAATGCAGAACTTATAATTTGTTCTCAATTATAAACACTTTTCTTAATCCCACAACTATCTTGAGTCTCAGTATGAACCCATTGGAAACAAGTCTGGATTACAAAAAACAGTGACACTAGGTAATAGTGTAATTAATATTTTGATATTGGTACTTATAGAAAACGAGGGTTGATGGATAATATGGTTCTTATGTTGGAAAAGTACACTGAAAACTTAGAAGGAATAGTAGCAGAAAGGACATCACAGTTAGTGGAAGAGAAAAGGAAAACAGATCAATTACTCTTCAGAATGCTACCACCGTAAGTATTCAATATACTTGATATGAGTTTTGTCTTAGGGTGATCCTATTTTATTTTGTTTGTTTCTCATTACTTTTTCATAGCAACTATGGGTCAGTTGGTCTCAATTAAAAAAAAAAAAGTTTAAAAAAATCATCTTCTTCGTGTTTCTCTGCCTCTCCATTTCCTCAATTCAATTTATTTAACAAAACCACAAAGGAGTGTACTGTTCCTCTTGACTTTACTGTGATTAGAATTGATTGTTATAATATTGACATACACAGGACTGTAGCAGAACAACTCAAGAGAGGACAGTCTGTGGAAGGAGAGTTCTTTGAACAAGTGACAATTTCATTTAGTGACATTGTTGGGTTTACAACACTAGCAGCTCAAAGTACACCAATGGAAGTGGTCACTTTTCTCAATGATCTGTATTTCTGTTTTGACGACATCATAGCTAACTTTGGAGTCTACAAGGTAAGTGATTACATTGATTCATTAATTTGTTAGCTTATGTTTACTTTTACTGTGATTTTCCTTCCAGTGATCAGAATATAGCTCTAACTGTGTGGTTATGACACATCAATGCCAAGGAAATAAAAAAAGCGCTTTGACTGTGAGGTAAGTGATGTATGATTAAAACTAACATTATTATATTAAAAGGTATTATTTTTTTGTATTTCTAGATTGAAACCATAGGGGATGCATATATGGTTGCATCAGGTCTTCCAGAGAGAAATGGCAACCGACATGCAGGTGAAATAGGCAGTATGGCACTGTCACTCTTACACGCTGTCAAAGATTTCAAAATAAAACACCAACCAAAGGAAATCTTGAAAGTAAGGATAGGTATTAACACAGGTGAGAATTATTATTACACTGGTGATCCAGTCTTTGGTTTACTAAGATAGATGCAAACTAAATCTATTGTTCTTCAGTGTGGTAGATTATACACAAGTGGGTGATAGCAGTGTACATTTCCGACCTTATACAAGTACACATACCAGCTCGCACCTTACGCTCAAAGGACAAAAACCTTCTTACGACAACAAGTTACAAGCAAATCAACTACGGTGGACATTCTTTCGCTTATGCTGCTCCAAAGCTTTGGAATTCACTGCCAACTGACATTAAACTTGCACCAACTATTGATTGTTTCAAAAGAAAACTGAAGACACATTTGTTTTGTAAAGCCTACGGTGTGGATTAACCATCCAGCGCCCCTGAACAGAACTTTGCCTGGATTTTGGCGCTCTACAAATTATTTTGATTGATTGATTGATTGATTGAGCAGTTCCTCTGTTGTGCAATTCTAATCACCCTGTGATCGACAGTGTAAATATTGCAAGTCCCAAAACAACAAAGTGAGTTCATATAACTCTAAATAAACTAGTTTTCAGAGACGACTCCCTACTGAGACTATAATTTAAACCAAAGTACTTTCAATATCTTGTTCATCTTTGAGCTATTAAGCATTACTTGATTCCAGTTATAAGTAATCAAGCAGAGTGCAACCGAAGTACCACTTTTTAGTAGTCACTGACAAGTATTCACTGAGTATGTAACCTCATTTTAATAATAACTATTCGGTGAGTCTACCACTTTCTTCACATGGTCTGGTATTTTACCCGTCAAGCCACACATTCTCTGACAAGTGTCACTCACATTCTTCTCTGCATATTTCATATTGACATTATTTGCCACACTGTTTGAAACTTTTTACTTTTATTCTATTACTACTTTATAGGGCCAGTTGCAGCAGGTGTGATTGGTCAAACCATGCCAAGGTACTGTCTATTTGGTGACACAGTCAATACAGCATCCAGAATGGAATCTCATGGAGAACCCCACACAATCCACATCAGTGATACCACAAAGGCTTTACTGGATATATTGGGTGGTTATATCACAGAGAGTAGAGGGAATTTGGACATCAAGGTACGTTATCAAATTCTGATGAAATCTCATGAAATCTCACCTTTCTATGTATGTAAATTTAACATAATTTTGCAACAAGGAATACTATTAGCTCACCAAAACATTCGTCAGGTATCTACCAATGGCTTGGTCAGTGGTTTCTGAAGTCATGACACATGCACGACTTCAGACAACATATTCCTTGCAGACTGACATTTGTTTAATATGTCAATCAAATTGGCATCCATACATTAATTAAAGTTTAGACATACATACATGCAAAAACCAACAAAGCTTCTTTGGACGATAGGGAGGCCTGTATTGATGGAAAACCTTCTGTGACTTTCATACAGGTGTAGCGTATGTTTTCAAGTGACACAGAAATATTTGTTCTGTCTGTAGGGCAAAGGACAGATGACAACATACTGGTTGACAGGGAAAACAAAACCTAAACAACAAATTGAAAATAACAACTCTCATTTTGGATCACCAGAGAAGAAATTGTAAGTACAACCGTCTTGGATGTTACAAACGTGAGATTACTACTATGGAAAGCACAGGGTTGGTAGGTTTTTCCATTGGGCAGGATGACTTCCCTACTTCCAATTTCAACAACGAGGTGACCCCAATAATGCCCCCCCCCCCCCAATTGAAGAAACTGACCAGTCCCTAACAAAGGAAATATGCAATGTTTTTGAGTATCATGGTAAGTTTCCATAAATTAAAGACTTTGTTTGCTGTCCAAAACCTACCAGGCAGACATGGGTAAAAAAAACAAACACAGAAAAAAACACAATGCTAGCTTGTTATGTAAAATTCACTTTCCTGTTGATTCATATTCTGTTTATACCCTAAAATCTACTTCACTGGTGAAATATAAATGTCAAAATCCAAAGTTTGATTGTCTTAAAGAACTATTTAGATATATGGTCAGTTATTCTGAAGATATTTGAACAGTCTTTCCATTTACCATAGTATGGAATACGGTCTTGCATGGAAAGTTTGAGCAAAATGAAATATATTTGTTTTTTCTAAATCTACCGACAAACCTACCCACAAACAGACAGCAAATTTAATTGATGGTGCCTAACCTCAAATCAGTGATATAAGTTTATTTAGTATTGTTTTTATGCCAATGTTATTCAAAAATCAGATCTGGAATTTCATTTCACCCTGTAGGTGTGTTTACTGATAATGACCATATTTATATACCCATCAATGGAATTCATTATATTGGAAATATTAAGGCAATAACAACACTTGTATATTAAGATCATACATATTGTGAAGATCACAGCTTTTATTATGTCATGTGTTCAACCCAAGGAAACATTCATTATAAATTCATTAAAAGTAAGAAATAAATGATTATTCTATCTTTGTACTCTGTCTTTCGTAAATCTTATTTTGAATTCATGTTATGATGCGTATGTCATGAATAGAAGTTGCCCTGCATCATATCAATTAGTCTAGAGACTATCTCAGGCTTTGAATCCTTCTCCATGTCTAGAGGAACAAGGAGCTGAGATGACATTTCAAATTCAAACAAAGCCAACCACACTGAAATTAACTTCATGATTGTGTTCACAGAATTCTGCCCAATGACAAGTTAGGGTTTATTGTGGGCAGTTATGTCCATATATGGTATATTTGCCATATTAGGACTCTATTTATACACTGTTTACATCATTCTAACAGTTGGGGTTTACTTATTTGCATGAACAACTTTTAGTTCATGGTTTCTCATTCCTCTAGATGTAGCGGATTCAAAAGCACAGATCGCCTCTAGACTAAATATTAATGTGTCCATTTGATCTGCATTTTATCATGTTGATGTGTCTATTTAATAATATTAATAACAATAATGTGCTTCTACAGTACTTTCTAAATCAGCATCATTTCTTAATCATCAATGACTCCATAGTCTTCATCATGTCTTGTTGAATTTGATCTTGTCAGTGTCTCCATTTAATATTTATCTTGTCTTTTCAAGATCTTTGATTGGTCTGTTGCTTGTCTTATCACTGTCTTCATTTTGGTCTGCATCTTGAATAATCAAGGGATTTCAATTTCACTACTGTTCACCTCATTTCTTGAAGTCAAAGCTTACAAAGCTGTATAATGTTAACACGCCCTCAAATAGTAACTAAGCTGCCATTATCCAGTAAACAAATTAACCAATCATAGAGTTCCTTTTATACTACCCATGTCACCTGGTCATCTGTTCTTCCAATGTGCTTGCATCTTTAAGTGGTCGTATGGATGACAAATGGGTATTCGTTTTGGATTTTAAATTCATCAAACAATTTTGCTATGTTTTCCTACTTGAAAAAACAATGTGAAAGCATATAACTAAATCCTTGTTTTGAACTCCAAAAATAGCAAAATATTAAAAAATGTTTGAAATATTTGTTATTCGTACACAAACTTTTCACATACTCTTTAGCTTTTTGTAATTTGTTTAGTTGTAAACTCAGATTTGGTTGATGCTGTTCATATTGTTCTTTCAAGTATAAAAACATAGTAGAGTTGAAAAATCCAAATAAATAACCACTTGTCATCCATTTGGCCACTTAAACACTGAAATTATTTCAAAGTAGTTGAAAGCTGTGTTGATATAAAGATAATGACACACCTTCAGAAGCAAAAGTGAGCAAATGCCATCTAGGCAATGTTGAAATGTCACAGGTGGCGCCAATGGCATTGCCCAGGCATCAGTGCCCTTCTGGGGTTTCTCTTCCTCTTGTTTTTCCCATGATCTTCTATATGTTCTGCAATTACTTGTTTATGGTTGTATGCACTTTTGCTCACTAACAAAGTGTAGGTGTTCCTGTGTTTAAAACCAGCAAACACATTAAGACATCCAATTTGGCATTGAGTTGGCAACCAAACAGTTAAACCTCTTGGGGGGAGCATGCTAACAACATACAGCTTTGAAATCTTCAACTCCAAGGGGAGATAATGAATGACAGTGAAATCAAAATCCCTTTGACTATTCAAGATGTTTGATCTGTGATGTCTTCCATCCTTACATTGTGACAGCTCCACTGATACAAACCCATACAGTGATATTAGTGGTGACAGCCTTCTCTCACCCCCTGCTGTCAAGGTCCCTGGAGATGACCCCATGATGACAGAAGACGCCATGGAACTAACAGAAGAAATCGATAGAATCACCAGTGCTTCGGGGCTACATACACGTCCACATCTAAGTAAAAATGCCATGTCGACACCGAGTAAAAGATCAAGTATTCAATCAGGTGAAGTTACTCCTAAAGATGTCAAAATTGCTGCTGATACACCAAGGCCCAGTATAAGTAATGTTAACTATGATAGGTAGGAGTCATAGATTCAAAATTAGTTTTTACTGTATGGAATCTGTAAACTAATCTAAAAAGGTGGGAATTCTGTGTTTAAATCCTCGTTGTTGGCATTCTCTTGAACTGATGAAGTTTCAGTTTTCATACTCACAAAATGATCAAAGATGTATTTTTGATACATGAATAGCTAGAATCTGCCAAAGAGAATAATACACTGTTACGATAATACACAGACCACTCTTTGATAGACACAATTCAGTGTTTTACCATTTGTATTGATATTTTAACATCACATTGTGTGGTTAGTGATGGTGTATATGAAAAATACCGATCCAGTGTGTAGCTGCTTCAATTGTCTGGAAACTTACTGTAAATTTGAACACATGACAAGACAATGATATGAAAACTACATGTATATTAAGAATAGTAACTCTTACAGTGGTTTCTAGGTAGGGGTATACCACTCCTGTTTCTGTGGCAGCAATTTTATACCACATACTGCAACTTCTGTTTCTATGGTACAGCTTTATGCCACACATGACAATTTCTGTTTCTATGGTTACTTTTTTAAGCCACACACACGAGAATTTGTTTCTGTAGGCAGTTTAAAACACACATTACAATTTGTTTGTACGGCTGCAATTTTGTACCACACACTAAAACCTATGTGTCTATGGTTACAATGTTTATAACAGCACACATTAAACTTCTGTTTCCATGGTTACAATTTTATACCAAACACACACACACACACACACACACACACACTGCAACTTCTGTTTCTATGGTTACAGTTTCATACTAAACACTAACCTCTGTACAGTTTAGATCAAATTGCAGAGTGCCACAATGTAGGCCTGATGAAATTAAACAGTGGACCGTTATTCAGAGATGCCTATATACCCTCTTTGATATAGTTATTAGATATGAATTACTGATATTGTCTCACGCACAGGGCATTGTTTTCTTTTCAAATGTGATTTTTTATGGTGTGATTCAGACCCATAAAAAACTTCTAAATTATTTTGTAAATAACTTAATATAGAGGAATTAAGCAAGGTAACTGGTAGAAAGTTGCTGTACACAAATATTGTATGTAATACAATGTCAGATTTAAATAATGAGAACAATGTACTATACTTAACTATGTTAGCGCCCTCACTCAAGCAAGGGCTCAGTACTTTTGCTTTAGCAAGTTTTGGTAAATGAATGGAGAAGTTAGTATTGGCCCTAAATATGATAGAGGATGTTGAATTGTTTGCCTTTTGCAATAACAAATTCTGTACATTACCTCATAAAGATTTCTTGTTTAATACTTAAAACTGATTTCAAAATCTTAGTTAGATAATGAAATTAATGTATATTGTAAATATTGAATTCTTGAATTGACATGGTATATTACTTATAGTTGATTTCTACCCATAAAGAATGTGCCTCAAGAACAAGTTTTCCTGGAAATTAAATTTATTATTAAAAATCTCTCCAAATTTACCAAATGAAAACTTGTTCCTGGTCCTTTTGAAATAATAAAAGAAATTTGGGGTTCAACATCTTGTTTGCAAGGAAACTGACAATCTTTATATTCCTATAGAGTTTAACACATTAGTTGGTGGTCAGATTCTAAAATGGCTTAATTTTGATAATAACGTATTTGACCTCAATTCGAAAATTTGTACGGTGACTCCTCATGTTTTTTCATGATTTGATCCAAGAATAGTTTTCTTGAACAAAGTAGTGGAAAAAACTTTCAACAGTTTAGTTGTGAGGCGTATAAATACGTTATAGTCATATCATTTGAGAAAAAGATTGCAATATGTAAGCATAGAGACTAGAAGGATATAAAACAGTGCAATGTGTCATGTATTATTATGGCCTTTTAAAAAATAATTTACATCGTCAGAGAGTTGTTGACGAATATTGTACAGAAAATACTATAGATATTGAATTATAACTAAAATGTTCTTGAGAATTGAAATTATGATTGCACTGTACTAACCTTTGTAAAACACCATTTTAGAGCTTTTTTAAAACTCCTATATGGGTATCGCAAACAGGGATTAGGGGTGCAGCACTTAATTATTAGAATGGAGACTGTCCGTTCATGTGTCTGTCTGTCTGTACATACACAGCCATGTCTCTGACATACTGTGACTGATTTCATTCAAACTTGACTTAAAGGTGACATATTAATAGCCACTATATCTGCTTTTATTTACCCCATCTCAAAAAAGTGTACCTGTAATACATTAACAATATGTGATGTCATTCAAGTGTCTATAACTCCTATATTATATAAAGTGCAACTTGTCTTATGACCTTTCACCTTTGACCTTAACCTGCAAGGTCGTTACCATAATCAAAATTTGTTTCATAATCTATCTTGCACAGTGCAGACACTTTGTGATCAATTTCTTTCAGATCTTCTGCAACTATGATACAGAATTAAGGAAATACCCCAGTGGATATACACACTTATGTATTATGTTGGTGCTTCTAATTTATTCTGGCATATTTGTTGTAAAAACCGTCCAAAATGTGCACAATTGCTCAGGAACCATGGAAGAAATATAGATACTTGATGAAAGTGTCTGTTCCTTTATCATCAATCAGATGTGACCTTTTTATTAGAATCATTACATTTGACCTTGACCTGAAGGGTCAAATTTTCTTGAAAAATCATCAGCAGTAACACAGAAACACAAAAACTGAAAGGTAATTAGATGGGGGGGGGGGGGGGGGGCTGTGTGTTCTATGAAGACTTATTTTGTAATTGCTCATCCATGGACTCATTGAAGTATTAAATTAGCATTTTAGTTGTGGTAATATTTACACTGGAATAGAGTGTCAGGGCTTAGCCCCCTACACCCTTCGTGTAGGCTATGGTCAGGGTAATAATATGTAGAATGGGTTTGTCAGGGTAATATGCATTGGAGTACGTATGAGTATCAAGGTAATATGTAGAATAGAATATGTGAGGGTAATATGAAGAACGGAATAATGAATATGAGAGGTTAATCTGTTGAATGGACTAATGAGTGTGAGGTTAATATGCAGAATGGAATAATGAGTATGTGAGAGTAATATGTAGAATGGAATATGTCAGGGTAATATGTAGAATGGAATATGTGAGGTTAATATGCACAATGGAATAATGAGTATGTGAAGTTAATATGTAGAATGGAGTATGTGAGAGTAATGTGCAGAATGGAATAATGAGTATGTGAGGTTAATAGGCAGAATGGAACGAGTATGTGAGAGTAATATGTAGAATGGAGTATGTCGGGGTAATATGTAGAATGGAATATGTGAGGTTAATATGTAGAATGGAATGAGTATGTGAAGTTACTATGTAGAATGGAGTATGTAAGAGTAATGTGCAGAATGGAATGAGTAGTATGTGAGGTTATTATGTAGAATGGAATAATGAGTATGTGAAGTTACTATGTAGAATGGAGTATGTGAGAGTAATGTGCAGAATGGAATGAGAATGTGAGGGTAATATGCAGAATGGAATAATGAGTATGTGAGGGGAATATGCAGAATGGAATAATGAGTATGTGAGGGTAATATGCAGAATGGAATAATGAGTATGTGAGGGTAATATGCAGAATGGAATAATGAGTATGTGAGGTTAATATGCATAATGGAATAATGAGTGTCAGGGTAATATCATGGGTATGCAATACAAATTAAGGCAGAGATAACATACACTATTAAGAATGTCCTGAGTGTATTTACCTATCAGTTCTTCTTGACAAAATTCTACAAAGAAACTTGTTGACTAATGTTTTATAGGTATAAGAAAAATAAAATGAAAATTTTTGAATTACAAATGTTAAATTTGCAAACTATTTCACCATCATTCATAAAGATGAATTTCAGTTGCGTATGTACTTTGTAATAAACGTTATCACTTTTCATATATTATGCATAGCAAATATTTAACCATACAGATATTATGGAGATTTGTATATAATTTTGAATTTTATTTCTTCACTGAAAGACTGATGGAAGACACGACATGAAATGTTAATATTCTTTCTGTATCATAGCATTGGATACATGAGATGTATATAAAATGCAAGTTTCTTGTAATGTAAGTTGTATGATGTAATGGAAAGTGTGGAATAAAATTACTTTGAGAGATTAATAATTCCTTGTCCTGATTTCTATGTTCTGAAAAAGTTATTTGTCAGTGGCTGCTGGTCTCCCAGGTCTCCTGTCATGTGTGTGCCACTAGATGGCGCTAGCACACCGAGGTGGATACCTGGTTTTGTAGCTTTTGATAGATTAATGTAAGTAAATAATATTGGCAAGTATGAATCAAGGTACATTTCAACAGACTTGATAAGGATGAGTTCCAGGTACATTACGGAACTTACTGGGACATGTGTTGTATATTCTTGTCACTGTGTGTGTGGATTTTTCATTTCCTCACCAAGTGCTACTGCAAGACACGCCCTGGCACAGAACCATGATTAATGCAATAAAGAGATGACTTGGAGACATGATATGCTGTTAAAGAAGGGGGGGGGGGGGGGGGGGTAAGCCAACAACCATGTTGTACAGCCACTTGCAGGTTTGAGTGACCACACCATGGAAGGAATGATACCCACATGTTGCTAGCTACCAATGGGGCAGGTACTGCAACCAAGGGCGGAAGCATCAGATGTCAATGGTGCAGGTCCGGTCTAGGGAAAAGAGCTATAAAACCAAAGCTGGACAAGTAGAGCCATAATTGTTGAAATCTGACTGGGACTTTATCAAATCAGTGGATATCAAGTGGCTGGGGGTGGGGGTGGGTGGAGTAGACCCCCACCCACCAAGATCATGTGCCAGATACAAGCTACTTTATACTCACCATTCACACATTGGGACTTTTTCTCTACTATATTCATGGAAATCCTTTCCTTTAGCAGTGTTTACGTGATAGGATTACTCTGTGTTGCCTATTTGTATTTCCCAATAAAAAGTTTTGTTACAGTTTCTGGTAATTGTACACACACCCACACACATGCATGCATACACCCACACACATGCATGCATACACACACACACATACATGCATATGCACACATGCATACGCACACACACAAACACATGCATATGCACACACACACATGCATGCATACATACGCACAGACACGCACACACACACATACACACAGTGAAGATCAACAAACGTGAACTTTGAATAAGGGGTTATTAGTTTTATTTATGTTTTGTATATACATTACATGATGATACATTCTTGTATTACAAACTGCAAATTACAACTTAACTCAATCACATATTAAAACTCACGAGATTCGTTTCTTTCAAGGAAAGGAAAGGAAAGGAAACAAAAGGCTATCTACATGCAGTTGGCACATTTGTATCTGTAAACAAACTACTGCAACAACAACAACAACAAACAACTGTATAAGTAGTAGAATGCAATTTTTTCTTTTATTCACAGAAATGATTCAAAGTCACAGTGATTTGACTTTGTTGAAAGGGCTTAAAAAAGTATAGAAATCTAGTTATTTCCTTGCCTGCAAATGAAGTGTTGAAATTAAGATAAAAATCACACAATTTTCTTTGGCGGATGACTTTATAGTGTCACTTCTGTTTCGGTATTTTCAGGCTATGTAAAACCAAAAACTAATTTGTGTTTGAAATATATATTTACAAGGTCCCTTGTATGACTTTTGACATATATGTATGTAAACATTGCCCTACATGTATACATGCTTTTGTACAAATTATGCTAATAATATGCAAATAATCATTTGTAACACAATGTTTACATTTTGAGTTTTCACAGACTACTTGTACATAATATTTGCGTTGTTTTTATTAAACCTTATACTGGAATGACCTTGAATTTGTACTTTTCTGTACACTAACATTTTTAGAATATTTTCAGAACACTAAATTAAAATTTCTAAATGTCACAAAATTGGAAATTAAAACAGTGACCTATGAAACAAAAAAATAGAGTTTAATTTCAAACATACTGTGCCTGAATGATGATTGAGAAGTAAATTTTGGTGGATTCATTCAATCAATAACATGTACTAAAACATATAAAGATGACTTAGAAGACTATTAACCACATGTCCTAAATGATACTCGCAAGCCAGTGTACAATTTTTCTGCTGACGCAACAAAAAATAATACTCTTGACAGTGTGTCTTGGATGGTATTGTAAAAGAGGCTACAGTTTATGATGATGAAACATGGTGGTAGAATGTTTTGTGTAGAATTATTATACCTCCATGATTAAAGTAACAGACCTCTTTATTTTAATCTTTCAAATGAAGTTAATCTTGCACGTAAACATGACAGCAGATTTGACCACACAAGAAACCAACCGTGTCTGCAGGTTGAGGGCGCTATCACTATCAAGGTTCCTGCAACATCACCTAGTAAGTCGCAAGTAATTTTAACATGTCTTCACAATAAGACAGGACATGTGGAAAAAAGATTTTATATATATATATATAATTATCAAAATGATTTTCAATGCAAAGTAAGTGGGATAAAGGTAATTGGAAATACTGATGAAGAAGTATGATCATAAAATCTGACTACATGTATTTAGAAAGTGTTGAACTCACTCTGATGTGACATTGTGTTATGCAGTATTTTCAACACAGTATTCTCAATAAAAACTTGTGATGTCATAAAACAGAACCCTATCACATGTGAGTACCAGTATGACATGCTCCATATTTGCATGAGTGCTTGTTGAATTTTCTCCAGCTGTACTTACATGAGTGAAAGTGCAGCAGCAAACGACATATGCGTGAGTGAAAATACCCAAAGTATACCACTCTGGCACTCATATGTCATGGAGTTCTGTTACAAATACATATAATTATCCGAAACAATAAATTTTTCATAAAAAATGTTACTGTGTGTCTCGTTTTCATTTACATTATGGAATACTTGCATGATCATTTGCATACAAGTATGCAAACAATATCTTTGCTATTGCACTATGGTACAAATACCAACAGTATGCAAACAAACACACACACACACACATCGATGCAAGTAATCACTGGTACATATGAAATAATGTTCTTGATTGTGTTTGAAGATTTTACCAGTACTGGATATAAGATGTCACTATATAAATATTTACAAAAGAAAGGGTGAAGAGTATACCCAAATAGTGGAAATTTTAACTCCTTAGAGCCTCTAGTCTTGCCTGCATTTCTGTAACATCTTCTTCTTCATCACTTTCAGGGGCCTCAGCCCCTTGTGGCATTGGTAGTTCATCATCCAAAGCAGTAGGGGCTTGACCAAGTGCACCTGTTAATAAACCAATAAAGATATAATATTATATCATGCTTTACAGGAACTAACAAAAAAATTCCAAACCCTTCTTTGCATCATAACCTATCCAATTTTTAAATTTTTATTGCATGAAAATATATATATTCTGGTGGACCCTTGTTCAACATGATATGTGCCTTTTTTCAAAACACTTCTTTGACTTAGGGATAGCATACCTATGTCCCTTGAAGGATTTCCAAATAGCCCAATTAATTTTAATTTGAAGCAGATAAAGATGTCTATGGGAAAGATGTTTCGATATCTGCCCCCCCCCCCCCAACAACCCCCAAAACATTGTTCAACATGTAGTGTCTCAAATCTTTCATGCCTAGTTTGCATTTGGGAGGGGGGGGGGGGGGGGTTGCCCAAAGCTCTTTTATTAAGCGAAATCCAGACAGCAACAAAAACAGACCCGACATTACAAGCTGTCATCAGAGCGAAAATGGCACGACATTAAGAAGACAACTGAAGACAACTGTATAAACTTCTGTCATGTAGAAGCACTGCTTATAAAGGTCACGAAGCAGTTAACAATAATGCCTGACACAAACATTATTCTACATGGCACCCTGACCATGACCAAAGTGATGTTCTTTCAATTCAGTCCATATTTTTGTGAAGATTGAACAAATAAAGTTTTGATGAAGGTGTGAAATGTTAGCTACACTGACATTGACATTTATTGATTGGATCCCTCTACTAAATACCCCTAATCATGTGACCAGGCTGACTGACAGCTGATTCTAAAAACAGACTCTATGTATGTGAGATTCCTACCTGCTGTTACTTCAAACAAGATTTTGTCAACTTCTTCCTGTGCAGCTTCTTCTAATTCATCTTGATCTTCTAAGTTTTCAAAGACGTCGTCCATCATTTCCTCAATAATACCAGCCTGAAGATGATAATGAAACAGTTAGTGTGTTATAGATCTGATAAATGTTAATGTACCATACTCAGCCATATTAGCACCCTGGGTGGTTTCATTGGAACGTTTTCTCAAAGTGGGGGTGGGTCTCATCCAGACACCCCTCTCTTGCAATGGTTGAAACCCGAGTGTATGGTTTAACAAACACTTCTAGGTAGAGTGAAATCCTGTATGGTTGGTATTCTAGTATGGTGGGGTGGGGTGGGGGTTACTTGTTGGTGTAAGACTTAAATTACATTTACTTCAATATTGAATATACTGCAGTTGTATGCAAAAAGTACCACCTGAGACTTACAATAAACACCTGAAGAAAACCCTCTCCAAGTTTCATTGCAATGAGCTCTTCAAAATTCAAAAGGTATGCTGCTAATTTACTGTCCTTTGATAGCCAATGATGGATATGTACCTTCATCATTTCCTTAGACATTTCCATCATTGTTGCACTGATTTCTGGTAGTTTTATCAATGTCTGCATGGCCTTCATCACATCACCACTCTTCTGCATTACACCACTAATTTTCAATAATGCTGAAATACATACAAAAATTAAACATACTCATTAATAGGCTGTGATGTATTTGCATTTCAATGCAGTAGACGGTTTTCATATCAGAAGAATAAGTATGTATGAAAAAAAAAAGAAAAAAAAAAGTATGTATGATTTTTGTTCTTGAAAACACAGCAAATTTTTGTAAGACTCATTTTAATGCCACAAGTGATCGAAATGTCAGTTTGAATCTTAAAGTGGCCATATGGATGAGGATTGGGGTAATTATTTTGGATTTGTAATTCGGAAAACAAATTATCATGGCTTCCTACTTGAAAAATCAACGAGAAACATCATTGAAAAAGTCTGTGTTTGTAAATCAGTACATTGCAAAAAGCTAACAATTTTGCTGAAACATCATTGTACGTACGATAACAAACATTTTACACATTTATTAATCTCACTGAGTTACAAACAAGGACTTGGCATATATTGTTTCACATTTTTTGATTTTCCAAGTAGGAAGCCATGATAAAATAAAATCCAAAATAAATACTCAATCCATCAAGTTTTCAATGTGTGAAGACATAGACCTTTCACAACAATCCACTATCAATTGTTAATATCTATTTAGATAAGACCCTACTAGTGGTTGCTGACCTATGTCGTATTTATGACATCATTGCTTGGACTTACCAAGTTGATTTTTCATATGCATGGAGACAGAATTCATTTGTGCCTTGCCAGCATACAGTCTATTCACAGCTTTCTTGGACTGTACTACTTCCTTGGCTAATATTAAACACACATCTTTTTCTCCTTTCTTAGCATGTGTTTTTATTTGTCGTTTGACTTTATCTTCTTCTCTTTGTATTGCTGCAAAGTAGAAATATCTATAATTTGTAAAAAAATATGATTTTACACTATGCAATTTTCACGGTTGTCTGACCCCTTTGTAACAATTTTTTACTGAGAGGGTTTGCATGAAGGCACCCAGAGTTAAGAGCATCCAAGGTTATAGCCTGGAAAAATGAGGATTAAAAGTGATTGAGAATGCCAATCACACGGGTATTACACACTACAGTTGGCAAATTGTACCTAAAAGAAGACTTCTGAATAACAACACATTTGACAAATGATACAAGCATCAAGTATTTTGACTTACTGTGATTTAGGCTATAGTACCCATCATGGTCTTTACGTTCAGTATGTATTTGCCTGTCAATTTACAATATACACGGAATAGTGGTATGCAAGGGTACCTAAAGCATTAAACTGAGACCACGAACTGAGGGTCTCAGTTTGCAAAATATAGCCATCTGAGACCAGTCTCAGGGTAATATACTCACATCTTATTTGCCTGTCAATTCCTCTTTGTTCTTTCCTAAGCTTTCTGGTCCATTCATCCACCTGTATGTGAGCAAATGAAGTCAATGCTAGTTTCAAATTCACCACAGTCTGTGTTGGTTAACATTAAGGTATTCAAAAAGTTCCAAATTATTGTAAAACATACACAACTATATTTTATAATTATTGACCATACAGATGACAGCGATCAATGATTCATTGTAAATACTAACCAATCAGAGTGAATCCACACAAACATTTCATGTTTGTGTTTGCCATGTAATACTATAATTGTAAGTGAGAGATACGTTTGCAATCATGATTTTAATATATAGTTAGTTACTAATAGTTAGGGGATATCCTAAATACTCTCCATGGCCAGCAATTATTTATCATTATCATTTAAACTTTATTACAGACCCATAGTCCAGAGAAGAACAAAAACATACCACAATACAGCTTAATTCTTACATAACAGACAAATACAAGCAGAAAATATTACAAAAGGTATTATTTTAAAAGCGAAAAAAAAATCAATGTAAAATCTTCAACCAGTGGGCCTGAAGCCCACCAAACCATACATCACAAGTAACAACACGATTAATCAGAACATTTTGACTGTCAAAAAGATGTACGTAACATAAACCTAAATGCCGCCTTTCTTCTCAATTATAGAATTACTTTATGTTTCTTATTTGTGATAGTTCCTATGGCAATCTGGATGTTATGTATATACACCTTCAAGTACTAATATGTTTGTTAGTCACTAAGGGATACAAGCTTGTCTAGCTTTACTATTTCTTGATCCCTTTTGCCATGTAGACTCTGTCTATGTATCTATTTTAAGGTTAATTTTATTATATTGGTGAATAAACATTGTTAGTTATTGGGGTACACATGGTACACTCTGTGTGCACAGTGCATGACTTGTTAGAAAGCATTGGGGTGAAATCCACCTTCTAGAAGTTCTACACCTTTTTCATTCCCACGCTTTCTGATTATAGTTTCAATACTTTCCTTGATCCAGATCTGGGGATCCTTAGGTTTCAGAAAGGTGTTATACATGATTGATATTGTAATTTACACACGCTATATTTTGAAGGTCATCCACAACTCTGAATTGACAACAAGCATTTTAGGTGCTGCACACAACGTACTGACAATGACATCTTGTTTATCAGTAATATTATCATTACAACAAACATATATTATAGTCATTACGCTATAGTCTCAAGTGGTCGGAGAATCAATGCAGATAGTCAGCTACACAGTCCTGGAACTGGAATGAGTCACCGGTCAGGTGAGTCAAGCTCATGGAGCCAGGTATGAATTTGTATACATAATATTTCGCTTACACGTACATATCAAACGATGAAGAAAAATCATTATTTCCTTTTCAAATAGAAGTTCAAGACATTACAGCAAACTATCACTCGTGTGTGTATTATTATTGTACACTCACAATCTAAACTCGGGAAGTGACGGACATAAATTTCAAGTCGAAAATTCTAGCGAGTTTTGCATTCATATTCCTTAAGAATTTATCACATGATCCATTAATAATCAAAGACATTTCCGTCAAACGAATACTTAGTTTATGTCCAAGTTACCTGTTTTTTGGGATCGACCTTTTCAGAACCAAATAGACCCATCTCTACTTGTCAGACGAAAACGTATTTGCGCATGCGTTTGTTGTTTTTGGCCAAGTATGGGGCCCTCTACAGCTGACCTACATATGACTTTCGTTTTTCAATATTTGACGATATTTTCGCGCAATATTGTGCAGAGATTTTAACAACGTATATTTGAAATTCATGTATGGATGTTTGCCACAGTATCTCATCTTCATAGTTGATAACAGTATGATTACATTATGTGACCTGCTGTTCATTTTAGTGTTAGGATTTTTAAAAGATAACTTCGAAGAGTAGCAACTGGAATTTAGCAATTGAATACAGTAGTTAGATAATGTATTGACTTAGCAATCAAATATCGTCAATAAACTCATTTTGCTACAGACCATATGATCTGTGTCAAGCAAAAGGATAAGCAGATCAATGGTTTGAAAAGAATGCACTTCAAAATCATCCCTGGTGTGAGTGTAAATAGATTGAAAAAAAAACGGATTTGTATACACAGAATCACATCTCATAACAACTAATTGTAACCATACAACATAAGGGTGTGATTTCAGAGATAAAAGATCCCAAGATATCTTTTCATTCACGTCCTCTATGTCAAGTACACATTAGCTCAATTTAGGCCTAGAACTTTATATCTAATTTCAGAAAGTATGTAAAGGGGAAGGAAACCTTGTAAATTCAAGTCACTTCATGAAAACATGGCTGTTAACAACATACAGTGCATTGGTTTCATTCACTTTTACTGATAAGTACAGAGGTGGCATTGATCAGTGAAAGTGACATGCAGGCCTTGGATTGAAGCTATAGTTCTCAACTATAATGATCCTCATTGTTGGACAGATGTAAAAGTAGGCTTGGCTTGGTTACTCATACTCTCGCTTAGGGGTGATGCCCTCAACGGCAAGAGTCTGGGTAATCGAGACTAATGTAACAGCTGTATATGAATAGCACTCCAAGTGGTTAAACTATACAATCTTTTGTCTTTCTGATGACGGACATGTGACATGTTTGTGCTATATTCTGTATCTGTATCACTATTTCTCTCTAACTAAGAACTCTTCTCTGTTATTGATGATCATGATAGTGTTGTCAAACTCCCAGAGATTGCATGGTCAACCATAAGATGGCACTGTCAAGATCATGCAACAAGAACTTGAGTCAATGAGTGACAGGTTGTCAGCTTTTTTCTTGCTAGCAATAAATGTCTTTCTTTGTCTGATACATACATTGTTAAAAAGTAATGAAAATTGACAATTTGATTGTGAAAATAGATTATATCATTGTGTATGTTGAGAACAAATATACCTTACAGGGAATGCATCAGTTCATTATATTTTCACTATGTGATAAAAGAAACAAATTCACTCTATACCAATGAGATTTGTTGGAAGTCACAGCTTTACTTTATTTTTGGTGAATCACATTAATAAACTTACAAAGTCATCTCGGACTATTATCTATGAAAATCTATGAACAGAGTAACTCAAAGCTAAACATAATACATTAATGTAAGATGGTTATATATACTAATAATGGTGGTTATCATGGTGTTGTCTATCACTATAAATCACCATTCATCGTGGTGATCCTTGGTGTAAATTTCGACTATCAAACAGCGAGGGATCTTTGACATAAATAGGGTCTTTGTAAACAACTGCCATGAAACCTGCAATAGATGAGAACACATAAATATGTTATTTATAATAAACAGCTGATGTTATAAAGTGTAAATAGTTTCACTTCAACTTACTGCCCTATATAAAAACTACTGGGTCTATTGATGGCAACTCTATGTCACCATTAGGGAAACACTAAACTTTGGTGTGTCACTAGAAATTGTGTGCTTCAGTGGTGCATCATTTTGGCTGTGATAGAAGCCTTACAGGTGTTCTCCATGCAAGGGTGATGACTGAAGCCCTGTAAATTCACTTTTTGTTTTCACTGATTTGGTTGCTTACTATGGCAACACAGTGTCTGTTATCTTAATGGCCACCAGTGTGCCCTCTAATGATAGCCAAATTTTGAAGTTGTGGGTCAAAATGATAAAAACTGGCATTTCTTGTGAGTCACCACATAGTAAGAGATATGGGAACACCAAATTTTGGTGTGTCACTAGAATGTGTAAAATTGGCTTAGAGGGCACACTGATGGCCACAATGATAATCCTATGACGTACCCTAAAGTTTGATGTAACGTAACCACATATATGAAAACCTACCCATTTGTCTTGATCTTTTGATATTTGTAGTGATTTCTTCCTGTCTGTACGTACATAATCCAGTTACATGTCTAGGGTATATCCTACCAGTGTGAGGGGATATAAACTGAGATAATAACTGCACATTCTGTCAGACAAAGAGAAAAGTTAAACATGAATATAACACATTGACAATCACAAAGTTTCTTTCCTACCAATTTGTACACACCATGAAACAGAGAGTGGTTGTTACTAACTCCTGTGGTAAATTGTGGATTAGCTACCCCTATGTTTAGACTTGAGTCATCCTTCTGTTTTCGCAAATAAGCTTATCCTATACCTCATCAAATAGTGTCTTCTTTTTTAGCATTGACTCACAACTGTACCAGTATATATGCTTTCAAGATGAAGAAAATTATATGAAGAGATAATGGGAAATCAAGGATGGTATCAAAGATCTAATTTGTAGCAATTCAATTATCAGTGATCAATCAGAAGGATTCAAGCCAAATCAATGTGGCAATGCTTACAAATGAGTGTACATGAATTTCAAGGACACTGTAACTTTCATCATGGTTCGAAGCTTTTAAGCTTTTGTCACATGATATGGTAACTAACTGTCACTAGATAACCAAGCATATCGTGAAAACTTTCTAAGACCCAGTCATGAGCCGATCATCCAGAAATGGCCTGTTGCATATATCTACTCAACACTGTAATGGTTATACTGCATAATTATAAGCAATGTTTTGTCAACTCAGCTGTGATTCATGCCAGACAGAGCTACAATTTCGAGTGGTGAAGAGAACATTTTTTGGCAGCAACAGAAGGAAAACAAAAAACGAAACCCAATTCTAAACCATAAATTTGCTATTACCACAGAGAGTGGCAATTCACTATTATTACCACTAGGGTGGTACTGGTAAATAGAGTCAGCCTACATCAAATTATTTTAACAATACATCTCTACCATCAGACCTAGATTAAAAACTCACATTCTGAATACAAAGTTACTTATAGATACACGAAGGGTGGAAAGCACAACTATATAAAAGCTGTGCATATTTGTTTTATATGCTTTTGAAAAGAAGAGTGTCCTTTTCAGAGGAAGTTTGATGAGAATTTCTCAACACAGAATAACTTCTCTTCTCTTTTTTCTCTAGTCCAAAATACTCTCTAATGATAATATTCAGAATCAATTGGTTGATACATTCATGATATTATCATCCAATAAGTTAGTATACATACCTTATGATTAACTTCAATGTTGTGTTTACAAAGTATACATTTTTCTGCCGCTGGTTTGTAAGGGTCTTCTACAATATTTGAATCTGGCTGTTGGGACAAGAAATATTACATTCTCTATTATCACTTGTTTTATGGCCTGACAGTATGATTGTGGGGCAGGGGAGGGAAGTGTTTCCCAACTAGACATCTTATGTATCTTCCCCATGAAATAATGGAATTGACCCAAAGGTTTTTAATGTCACATACAAACAGGTGCAAACAATGGTCAAATATAAATGGGTAAGGATATAAAGTAAAGATTTCTTACCAAATCTTTCAATGTTTGTAAATCTACACTGCCAGTGTTTACTTCAGTCTTGTTATCCTCAACATCGTCAATGACTTGTTTGACTTTAGGAATGTCTACATTCAGGTTAACACCCTTGTTGTCAGAGTCATGGACTGTTGTACATAGAAACACTGTTGGGAATAAATAAACATTATAAAATTATAAAACTGTAAATTAATATGCACTGTTTGTTTAAATCAAGTACCAGGTTATTTCTTGTAAATTTATAAGTTGTTGGTGTTCCCTGAGTGCAAGATTTTATCAATGGGAATTTTCAGTGTAATATTCCTAACAAACCAGTTAGTATATTATAAATGGAATCTCTAAAATAAGACTTACCAAAAATTATCCTTGGCCATGGAGGTTTAAGGGGCTTATACCTCCATGCCTTGACTTAAAACTTTATGTTATTCTCTACTACTTTTCTTTGTTCAGCCATGGAAAATACAAGTGACATGTGGGGCCTTGTCACTAAGAGTCAAATACAAGTACACACGTAGTGACAATGGGACCCCTTAGTTCATGAGTATTTTCTGGCTAAATGAAGAAATGTATATGTAATTAATATAATAATACCTACAGGGATGGGGGTGGGGTGGGTGTTGTATGCTTAGTTTCAGAAAAAATGGTAATTTTAAATATATTGACTCATATTTCAAGCATGGCATAACATATGACACATGCATTGACATGCTTCAAATGCAGATTGACCAGTGTATAAATAACATATTTTGTGTTTTAATGTGTACAATTCGTCTTGCACATGGTAAATATATGACATATTTGTGTTGATTTCCACTTTTGTAAACAGATGCTGGTTTTTAAAACTTCCTAAATAATTTAAGATATAGTGTGTTGGTGTTTGAAAAGATGTGTATACCTTTTTTATGGTTTTCATATTAATTCTGTCAAAGTTAAATCACTAGTATACTGTTACATTCCTACAATTTCATATATATAAATGCAGTATTTAATAAGATCACTAAATGGATACATCCATGATAGTATTGGATACATGCAGCTAGATAAAGCATACATGGTCAAGTATAAGGACAACACCAGTGATCAAAACTGTTGTATTTGTGAGTAGCTAGGATACACACAATGATTTTACCTCTAGGACTTGGCTTTTGGATGAGGAACACATTTTGCACATTATATTTCCAGGGTACGGATCGCAAAGTTCTCACTACAGTGACTGAAGGAAGAGAACGTAGCATGCTCACAACACGCGAGGACATTTTGATTTTAGACCCTCTAAGTAGGTCTTAAAAAGTCACCTTGGATTTGTAGCACAATTTTCGACCATTTCATCGCTATTCATTCTAAAAGCGATTGTCTATAAATCTAGCCAACCGTATGCAAATTTAGTATGATAATTAAAACCAATACTATCTCTTCGATTCGTTCAGATGTTAATGTATGAGGCTAAGTTTTACGAACTTAGGAGGGCCTCAAGGAGGTCGGCCAGGGGACAAATTTTTCAAAATGGCAGTGGATATGAGGTAAGCGCCGACCGTATCTTGAGTGATTTTATCAAAATTAGTCGTAAAATCACCATGTTGGATTGAAAAGGCATACTTTTAACTACCATGCAACAGCAAATGTCGATGCATGAAATGTTCTACGGTACTTAATTGATAGACGCACAAGGGAGGAATCTAATGCAGATGACATCAGCTGCAACAGGGCAAGCGCAAAATTCAGTACAGCTGTGTGCTAATAATATCCTCGCTGTTGTAAACATGTTACCCGTGTGCATATTTATACAACGTTAAGAACTCGTTACAGGAATTTTAACAATTAGTTAAATGGCATACCATTACTATAGCTTAGAAGTTTGGTGGAATCATTTCGCGAGACTGTCTGTATTCACGAATATAAAGTACTAGAAAT
>NC_135563.1:10837150-10994650 GCF_964340395.1 Glandiceps talaboti | reverse complement strand
AAATTGCCATTGCCTAATTAGTCAATATGTTGTCGCCATTACATGTAATCAAATAGTCTGGTGGTGAAGTTAAGTACCGAATACTCCTGGAAAATGATGTTAGCTTAAATGTCATTAAAACTACTGGGAAATCACTTGACTGTTTTTAGGATTCGAATCCTGAGTAGTCATGATTTATAAAAAAAAAAAAATTGAATTCTTTCGTAATGTCTCTGTAACAATCCCAACTCATTAATTTGAGTGATGTGAGTGAATTGTTTGAGTGACTCTGTGAGTGAAATTTCATGTATCTCAGAATAAAGAGAAATTACGTCAATTTAGGATAAAGTAAGCAATAAATGTTTTATGCAAATTTGTAAGAGGTGAATGAGAGGTTAGGAAATAGTTTGTGATTTACTAATCAGTCTAGCTTGGTTTTGATACTGACGGTAAGTAATGCAAATATATGGTATTGTACATTTCAAAGTACTGTTAATTTTACTCTAGTGCTATCCTTCATCGATTTATGTTGTCAAATATTTAGCTTTCACTTGAACATTTCAGTTATGTTGTGAATTGTTGCAGTTTGTTGTGTTGTGTTGTGTTGTGTTGTGTTGTGTTGTGTTGTGTTGTGTTGTGTTGTGTTGTGTTTTGTTGTGTTGTGTTGTCTTGTCTTGTGTTGTCTTGTCTTGTCTTGTGTTGTGTTGTGTTGTCTTGTCTTGTCTTGTCTTGTCTTGTCTTGTCTTGTCTTGTCTTGTCTTGTCTTGTCTTGTCTTGTAGCAGTGTATTGTTGCAGTGTTCCTATTGGGTGGTTCACTGACATACATAAGTCATTGACCCTGTAAAGTACATGATCACTAACTCCTATTGGGTGGTTCACTGACATACATAAGTCATTGACCCTATGAAGTACATGATCACTAATTCCTATTGGGTGGTTCACTGACATACATAAATCAAGGTGGAATATGGTAAAGTGGCATACTTTCCAATGTATTATACCATAATTTTGGTGGGGAACCCCGGTAAAATGACAGGGGAACTCGGGTAGATTTTACCTGCTCACTGCCCTTAACAAAAACACTGGACAATATAAAGTACATGATCACTAACTCAGTGGTTCACTGACAGTCATTCACCCAAAACAACCTGTCAGTTCACTGTTCATATTGATATAAACTTGTTGTATGGTGAATTATATATTAATTTATGGGACATGATCAGATGAAAGTCTGGAAAACAGTATTAGTTTGAAAGTAATTAAGGTTCTCTTAGCAATCAGGACCGGCTAACACTGAGAGATATTACTGTTTGGCAGTGTGTATTGGCTAGGAATGAGAGATTGATACTTAACTTGTGTTTGCTTTGTGCAGCCAATACAGCAACGAGTGAACGACTGTGCAGTTGATGTTTTTGTTTGTGTGTCATTGACCTGTGCTGCATAGTGTTTTATATCAACTATAAAAGCTAAGTGAACTGAGACCAGGAAGTAGCAAAGTAGCCGTAAAACTGCCACTTCACATTTCCATATGAATGAATTGGAGTGACAGTTATAATGACATTTATTTGCACTGTGAACTTTAACTGTCGACCTTACTCTGGACTGTTCTTTCATTTGTAGTGGGGAAGTCCAATTTGTTCATATTGTAGGTCCAATGTGTGGTCTACCGTGTAGTGAAAAGAATCTGGAAAAAAATTTGTGTTTTGGAATAATTAAGTAATTACACCTCCAGTTGTTGTGTGAATATCAGAGAGGAAGGGTAATGGAATCAGTAATGAAAGTTTATGTTGTGTTTTTGTTTCGTTCCCACTGTTTGACAGCTGACAGGTAATTTGTTTGATTATATTGTTGATCTTTAGGAAAGCATGAGTGTGACAGCCACAACTAACCATATCGACATCATAATCACACCTGCTGAGAAGTCGGAGTCAGAAGTGATGGAACCACAAACAGACCAAGTTCAAGAACAGGTGGAAAAGCAGCCAGAAGTACAGGGAGAGCCAAGTCAGGAGAAGGAAGAGGATCCAAGTGAACCTCAACAACAACAACAGCAGCAGCCTTTAGAGGAAACCTTAGAATCTGCAACACCACAGAAGCAGGCAGAAGAACCGCAGGAATCTGCAACACCACACCAGCAGTTTGAAGAACCCAAGGAACCTGCAGTGCCACTGCAGCAACATGTTGTAAGTCTGCACACCATACCCTTTATTTCTGACAATGTTTTTCTTATTTACTTTTTGAAATCATATGGCCTTCATTGTTTTGCAATAAAATTTCAAGGTTAAAATTAACATAGAGGTAATTTCTGCCTGTGTTCCTCTTCATACAAGGGTTTTTAAACCACATTACAGTACAAGTTTTTACCAGATTTCCCCTTTTGTGGTCCCTAATCCTTAGCAAGAAACTGTGTTTGGTTGTTAAAATGGGAAAAAAATGAAATGTCATAAGTCCCAAGATCAGGATATTTACTGGTCTAAATACAGTCTTTTTCAACTGTGTCATCCTCATCTCTACTCTTCATCATGTTACAGCAGTTACTGTTCCACAGAAAAATTGTAAGTTGATCGGAAAAAAAAGTGTTTGTCAGGTTTTCATGTCTGAACAATAAATCAGGTGTGATTTGGTCATTTATTTCCCTTTTCATAATTGTCTTTCACACAGTTTGTAAAATTCAATCAGAGCTACTGTCAATTTTCACATTTTTGGCTGTATTAGACTTTTTCCATTGCAGACTGCAAATAGGATATTGAGAATACAGCGCTCTCGCTCAAATTGGGGGTATCATCACCTCATAGTACTGTTTCTTACGAGCTGTGTCCCTTGGTATTCTCTAGATGTGTAAATCAGGGGTGTTTTTCGTATTGTTCAGACATTGAGGAACGCAGCAGTGCTCTATGATTAACCGAGTAACCTGTACCATGTATACCCCAAGGTACACACAAACAGGAAGTAGAGCACAACAATGGCAAATTTTGGAAATAAGGTCTATTTAGAATTAGTTTGTTTATATAACGACATGTCAACAAAAACATTATGGACACCACTTTACAATAATGCACAAATGAAAAATAGAACAGAAGTAACCAAAATCCATTAATACATAAAGTGATACGCCGACTCCGACACAGGAAATAGTTTCTAGCAATTTTGGAATATAATTGTAGTTGAAAGCTCAATTCTAGTAAAGATATTACCCAGTGTCGTATGTCATACTCACTGGTCGCTATTACGTAATGTTTACATATCATAGATCAAGGAGTTGGGATTTAAGTTTTGGTTTTCCAGTTAGAAAGACAGGTTGTGAAACTCAACTACTGATTAGTTGATAACATATAACTTTGATTAGTTCCCAAAACACTATGTAACTATGTTGTTTTCACTGCACTAGAATTTCACCTTTTATTACCCCAAACGGGCATAGACTTGAGAGTGTGCCCTCTAATGATATAATACTAGCCGAACTTTGTTGTTGTGGGTCAGTATGATAAAAGCTGGCATTTATTGTGAGTCACCACATAGTAAGAGATAGGGGAACACCAAATTTTGGTGTCACTAGAAATTGTGTGCATCAGTGGTGCGTCAGATTGTCTTAGGGGGCACACTATGTGGAAAGTGTGTAGGAATGGATTCGTCCCTAGCATCTTTAAGCACTTTCTTGTGCTTTACTTTGTTGTGAGGGCCCTGCCTCCTACAAGACTTCTCATGTTAAGTGTGCAAAATTTTCCTTCTTCACCGTTGACTAAATATTGATTCATTTAAATTCAAATACGGGTGTACTGTTCTTAGGGCCCACCATTTCAAGATGGTGGTGTGTTGACTCATATCAGTTCAATTATCATTGTTAGGGCCCACCTTTTCAAGTCAATGGTGTGTTGAGTATGTTGACAAAGAATGATGCAGACATAGAAAATAAAACCATTGAACAGCAGCCCTCAGCTGAACTATTACAGGCACAGGAAGAATGGGATGCATTGGAGACAGTGGAACCCGGTAAGTACGATTTCATCCTGTTGTATACACACGCACACACAGGTTGCCAGGCAACACTAGTTGCCAGTCAACACTAGTAATAAATTAAATAGAGTAATCCCTTAGAATTTGTGCTTCACTTTCATATACAGATATCTTTTTTTTTCTAGTATTGATCGTTGAAAAAAAGAAAGAACGATTTTGAGGTTTTTACAGTATTTTCATCCCAGAACAAAGTGAGATGGGCACCAAGCTCTATTGTGATAATATAAGGAACATACAAATGTATTCTAAACGTTCCATTTTGTGCTAAAATATCCCATATCCCTTCTTTTTTATTTCTAACTGACAAATACAGAAGTTTCATCTCTTCTCCAAACATTGTTGTGAAAAGATTGTAGGGAGAATATGCTGTAACTGTAACAATATCATTTACAATCCTGCCTCAGTGTTAGCCTTACTAAATAATTTGATGCAGAGAATCTGCCAGTGTATTCCACAGACATATCAACTGTACAGTTTTGTCATATTCTTATGTGTGTGCATCTTGCAAATATTATCCAACTGTGTGCGCATTATGCAAATATTATCCAACTGTGTATGCATTATGCAAATTAATATTATCCAAATGTGTGTGCATTATGCAAATATTATCGAAACGCAATAATCATAACCACATGTATAATAATATTGCACATAGACATTGCAATGGTCTATGTGTAAATTACAAATTGAAGTCTAAATTTTAACACAATCAGATGTGCTTCAGTATCATTGGCACTGTTTTAAAGTGAAATTATAAAGGTCATGCCGACGTGTACATGTTGCTTGTCTGTCATCTCCATGACATTAATATACATTTGCCAGGTTATTTTATTTTGTAGAACCATACAGCTAAGGTATTTTCATTAAATATGTATGTCAATACTCCTTTGCAAAATTATCATATTTCAAAAATACAGAATAACCTATAGTCTTCTTGTATAGAGTGATTACAATTAGCAAATGTTCATCGCAGTGCATAAATTTGTAAACATTTGTGGGTGTAAATATTGTAGTGTTGCTTTGCGTGTTTTTCCATTGTCATGATGCATGTTATTGCATGTTATTGTTACAAGTCACACAGATATAATATTTTGATGCAGTTTGAGCTAGTGATGATTCCTACAGAAATTTCCACCCTCAAAACAAAATTGTGATTCACAGTATATGACTGATCAATTCTGGTGACTCATATAGACCATATAGTTATACAAATCCAGGCATAAATGTATTTGAATCAAGAATACAAATGTACTCTGTAAAAGTATAGTATACAAAATCATGAAACCTGAAACTAACAAAAATTGCTACATTATTGTCTGGCTCACAGAATCTTACCAACAGAGATATTTGATGAGCCAGATGATAAAATGTAGCAATATTAGTAAGATTTTTGTTGAGCCAGCTGATACAATGTGGCAATATTAGTAAGATTTTTGTTGAGTCATGATAAAATGTAGCAATATCATTATGATTTTTGTTGAGTCAGACGATAAAATGTAGTAGCATTATCCATGGTAGTAAGATTTTTGTCGAGCCTTACAACGTATTGTTTCAGGTTTTGTGATTTTAATCGTAGTTAAATTGAGAGAAACATTGAAATGTGAAGAATTTCCTGCATTTGTACAATCCTTTCTACATTACTTATAGTAAAATAGTGGCAAAATACCAACGTTACATTCCCAATGCTGTCTTCATGCTGTAAGTGACTATTACTGTGGTATTGCAAATTTGCCAACAAAAGTAAGAGGGAATGTCACAAAAAACTGCATCAAAAGTATATAATTTATGTGTTTATATAACCAAGATATTGTCATGTTTTTACTAATATTGTTATCATGTTTTTCTCTTCCTGTCACCATTTTGTCTTGTGATTTGTTGTATGCCATATCATCAGATATCAGTGGAAAAGGTAACTTGTAATCTAGAGTGCATAAACTATGTAAACTGTAAAAATTATATGCTTGCTGAAATTTCACGATAGAAGTTTAATGGCAAAATATTATCTTTGATAAGTTAAAGCTAAATACAGCCAGTAAATGGTTTAAACTTTAGCGTGCTGAATCAGATAAAAATTAAAAATTAAAAAAAAAAATCATCAAAATATTTGGCAATAAGCACAGCAGAAGTAAATGGAAATAGTTGCTTGCAATGCTGGATCATAAAAGTAAGGCCAAGTTAATGTCTATCACAATGAAATAAATCATGACCTCAGAAATCATGCAGTAAATAAATCACTGTTAAACTCCTGTAGATGAAATTTTTGAAGAGAGTTAATTTTCTTTTTTGTAGTTGCGAACTTACTTTGAACTATAGTGAAGTTTCAGCATGGCAAATATTGCCAATATATAAAGTGTGTGTTCCACAATGATACAACTGCCACATATGTAAATTAGACTGAATTTCTTTATTTGTGTGTGTAGACTTATATATCATGTATCAGTTCTCAGTGTTATTGACTGTGTTCTATCATATGGTTTGTGTTGTTGTTGTAGTACATTATACACATTATTGACATTGCACTTCACTTAACTCTTCCATCTTGTGAGTGTTTTTTTGTCTTGTACTTTTGTTGTGAATGATTTGTTCAACAAATGTACAAGACTAAATTTGGTTTCCATGTACTCAGTCCTCTTCCTGTGATATAGTATTGTCATCATAACAACAAACATTATTTTATTGCTTTTACTAGTGTGTGTGTTTGCATGTATGTATGTATGTATGTATGTATGTATGTATGTATGTATGTATGTATGTATGTATGTGTGTGTGTGTGTGTATGTGTGTGTGTGTGTGTGTATGTGTATGTATGTATGTATGTATGTATGTATGTATGTATGTATGTATGTATGTATGTGTGTGTGTGTGTGTGTATGTATGTATGTATGTATGTATGTATGTATGTATGCATATATGTATGTATGTATGTATGTATGTATGTATGTATGTATGTATGTATGTATGTGTGTGTGTGTGTGTGTGTGTGTGTGAGAGTGTGTGAGTGTGTGTGTGTGTGTATGTACATACATATATGTACATATGGATGGATATATGAAGGTATGGAGATATATATGTCATATTTCAAGTTCGAACAGCATAGACGTAGTTCGAACATTTCTGTTTTGGAAAAGTGTCTAGGAATAGGAATATAAAATCATAAACAAATTACAATAGAGAGAAGCTGTTTTGTAAGCCGTAGGAAATTGTGAGATAAAGTATGTGAACTGAGCGAATTTAGTGTAATTGTAAAGTGTGCTATATCATCGTCTCGTCAGTGCAGTAAAGGTCATATCTGCTATGCAATTGCATAGGCAGATACGACCTTACTGCACTGACGTGACGATATATTACCCACTGATAATAATACCCCAGTGTGGTATTGTAAGGGTTTGTTTTCCTCATAGTATGTGTTACTTTCACTTTCCAGACTCAGGGCAGGAATTTAACCAATCACCAGTTATTTCATTTAATGAAGTATTGGCTCACTTCCAGAGATCTGATATGAGTGAATACATGGTAAGACCACCTAACTTGAACAATGTACATAATCCCCTGAAGAGATAAGCAAATTAGACCACCCAACACAAACAAAATGTAGATAGACCACCTAACACAAACAAAATGTAGATACACCACCTAACACAAACAAAATGCACATAAACCACCTATGGGACAGTCCTTTTCTGTGGTCAAGGGAGGAAGGTGTGGGAGAGTTAGGTGGTAGATTCTGGTGATAACTGGGGGGGGGGGGGGTACTTCATTGTCTTGTGTGTGTGAGGGGGGAGGGGGGGGTCACCATGTTTTAGATTTTAAAGTCTACTCTCAGAAGAAGAAAAATTAAATTTCATAAAGTCAGAACCATTTACATATATGTGAAATGGGGTCATACAATATTTAGCCACAATGAGCACTTCCCAGCTGAAGCCATAGGAGTCACCCATGTGTTTCCATCCATGCTTGGATAGCCCATTAACCAACCATATTTGTCAAAAAAATGTGCAAAAGGTTTGGAGTGTGTCTTTTATGAAGACTTGTTTTCATACATGTTGTTGTGAGATACCTCATCAGCTCTTATCTTTATCTTATCCTTTTTACAGAAAAATATCAAACCGACTCAGAGCAGGTCAGGTTTTGCTGCGTTCAAACATTTATTGTTTGGACCCCCTAAGATGAAGAAAGATCTACACGAGGAAAGGAACTTGGTGTTTGCTATAGCACATTGTAAGTGTCATAACAAGACCACACTTTGGCTTGGCTTGAGATTACAGTTATTACCTGACACTGTGTTCTCAATTGGGTATACCCCTATTGTGTTTTTCCCATAGCACTATTTGTCTAGTGTAAACATTTTTTCCATATTTCTAACATGGAATCCGAAGTGAGCACACTCAGTCACGTTATATGCTTGTTTGCCAACTCCCATTAGACAATGTATGTCCATGGCAAGACCTTACACTGAACAATGGCTGGGGAACAAGTTTCAATTGTTGTTTCTCTAGCAACCAAGTACAATGCATGTGATGTAAATTATGAAATGACACTCCAGAACCCAGAGTTTATGAAACTATGTTAATATCATGGAGTGGTTTTCTCTTTGAATCATGATATTAGAACTGACTATTGCTAACTGCTGTTGATGAACACAGGTTCCCTAGACAACGGTGAAACAATTCATGGTAGAACCTTACAATCTATTTATAAGCGGCTGACAGGAAGCAAGTTTGATTGTCCAAGATATGGCAGCCATTGGGAACAGATTGGATTTCAAGGTAAGTGCAATTTTGCGTTTGTGTTGTGTTGTGTTGTGTTGTGTTGTGTTGTGTTGCGTTGTGTTGTGTTGTGTTGTGTTGTGTTGTGTTGTTTTGTGTTGTGTTGTGTTGTGTTGCGTTGTGTTGTGTTGCATTGTGATTGTGTTGTGTTGCGTTGCGTTGTGTTGAGTTGTTTGTTGAACTGTGGGTGGATGCATGCATACATTCATAGTGTGTGTGTATGTACGTGTGTATGTGACAGTGTGCGCATGTGTATATGTATGTATGTGTGTGTATGTGACAGTGTGTGCATGTGTATATGTATGTGTGTATGTGACAGTGTGTGCATGTGTATATGTATGTGTGTGTGTGTACACTTGTGTGTAACCTACATGAATTACTTATTACATATCTAAATGCTGACTGTGTATTTAATTTGATTCTATTCACCAGGTAACGATCCATCCACAGACCTCAGAGCTACAGGGTTTTTGGGACTTATGACATTACTGTATTTTGTAATGGATCCCACAACACTGCCTCTAGCTAGAGACATCTACAAATTGTCATTACATGAAGAACAGGTCAGTACAACACTCTTCAAAACCATACCATAAAACATAGTACATGTTGTTAGCATGATAAAATCATTGGACAAGGATTTGCAAGAAACCTCCTTTGAGTAGGACAATATCACTTTGATACTACAACATGCATTTACGACAAGTCGCTTTTATTCAATGAATTCCAGTTACACATTCAGTCCAAGATTTTCAGTGCTGTTAAGAGTATTTTGTTAAATGCCAAAAGAAAAAGTCACTCAATGTCAACTGTTCACAATTAGTGGGAGTGGTTTGTGTTTAAAATCAACATTTGACTATGGATAGAATATGTGATTATAGATGTGTTGAAAGATGAATAATCATCATAAATGTTTTTGATTTATTAACAATTCCACTCTCTATACATCATTGATTCAAACTCAAAATACCTCTATACCCACCCAGGCAATGATGATATTGAAAAGAAAATCCTGAACAACTGAGTTTTTCTGATTCAGAAATTTGTTTCTTTTTTCAGAACTTTCCTTTTTGTCTTATGTCTATTAACATGACAAGGATAGCATTGCAGGCATTGAGAGAAGAATCATTATCAAAGTAAGTCTTGGTCAGTCAGTCTTTCTATATCTAATAAATTTACTATAGTGGTGCTGTTCTATGGAACAATCTACCTCGATCCATGAGATTGGCTCCGAACCCATCAATTTTTAAAAGAGGTCTTAAGAATGTAGATTGGTAATGTAATTGGATATCTTTTAAAAGTACGCTGTGCCACTGTAATGTTTTGTGCTAGTTTGTTCCTTTTTTTGTTTCTTTTTAGTGTACTTTTTTAAGCCCCGGGTCATTTGCATATCTACTGTAATTTCTTATGCTCCCGGTCATACATTTTTAGGGGCATGAATAGTTAAGTGAAGTACATTAAGTAATGTATGTGTCTTCTCTCTTTTGTTGAATTTAGAGAATGTAATAGAAGACAGCAAGTATTTGGTGTAATAAATGATTTTTATGTTGGTGTGTATTTACATCTTTATCAAATATGGAAGAAACAACACAAAACTATTAAGGATTCGGGATTTGTACTTAAAGGTGAGATTGTCGGCTATTTTTGATTTGTTTCATTAGGTCAAGTTAAAGTTTGTGATTGGATACTTACTTTAAGGACTCAACACTGATGTATAGAACTAAGAATTATCTGAAAATAAAACAAAGTTTGCAGACTGTTTTGACTGGCTGAGAATGCCACCAACTTTTGCACTGAAACATTGGGAAATGATGATATTTTCAAAGGAGACTATAGTACTAGTACTCAACTATTATGGACTTTATAAACTTTTGATCCAAAAGCTGTTGGTGAACAGCACTCCTTGTGGCCACACTGTACAATCTTTTGTTTTTATGGTAACTAGCATATGGCGTACTTGAGTCTTTTTCATCAGATTTTGATTATACACACACACACACACACGCAAACACACACACACACACACACACACACACACACACACACACACACACACACACGTGTGCCTCATGTCAGTAATTTATTCCTCATGAACTGAAAATTACACATTTCAAATATTCCATTCTCACAGATGTTGAATCTTTTGCAAAGAAAAATCCCAGAAATATTATCAGAAATTTGGAGACCTACTTGAATGAAAGATCAAAGAACCAATCTGTCAAGAAAGCAGTTAATGAGGAACCAATGGATTTTGCTGGTGTTCATGAACTTGAACAGGAATGATATCTTTTCCAGGAAAAACATGTTTGCACTGTATATTACTTTTATGAATACAAATGAAATAATAGTCATGGTTACCAAATCTCACCACTGATGGCGCACTCCTTCCAATCAACCAGAGTCTGCAGAATCCAAAGTGATGACTGTCACTGATTTCTGACAGTATCTCATTTTATGAAAATAGTTCCTACTTTTCATTTTCATCAACCATGTATATGCATTTAACAGAAATCATAAACTTGAATATAATTTTCATCAGAAGGTATAGCGTAAAAGTTGCCAACTTAATTTGGGGTCAGACCGTCTGCAAAGCCATATTGGGAGTGTGTTATCACTGGTGAGGAAGACTAACCAAGACAAATGAAATGATATAGTGTTGGCAATGGAACTGAAGTTTAGATAATTTATATAGTACCTACTTAGACAGCTTAGCAAGAAGTAGCCATGGTAAAACACAGTTTGAGCAGATCAAAAAGCTTGCTATCTCCCTAGTACATATTGGCATGTATTGGCATTTGACATTCTTTCAACTCAGAGTGTACGTTTCCACTGATGCAATGACAAATAATGTCCTGGTGATGTGTACTGATGCCACAAAACTGCCTGTGATTTGAAGATAATGGCATTTCCTCTTGTTGGTGGTAACATCAACACTGCAAATAATTGTCAAGAGGCTTAAAATTAAAGTTAACTCCTATGATCATCTCAGTACCGCGTTTACATTTATATAATTACTTCATTTGAATAATTGTTTATATAATTATTTCATTTGAATAATTGTTTATATAATTACTTCATTTGAATAATTTGAAAAGTATGATGTCATGGTTGTAAACATTGCCCACTGCAGCCAATTAGGTTATTGGTGCACAGTTTCAATGTGTAATTACCAGCTTTTAAGTGTTCTCAGGGCAAGCTTTGGATGCAAGGGCTAGGAGTTATGACAATATAATACAACAGTGCAGGGAATAGTCTATGATGTACAAGGAATGTCTGTCTATTACAAGTATTGCTACTTCCTGTTAACGTAGAATGTGCCTCAGAAATAAACTCATAATTAATAAATCAGGGGTCACCTTGCAAATTTTTGAAACAGAGGTCAAAATGATATACAAATTAAGTCATTGCAGAATCCAATATGGCCGCAGAATCCAATATGGCCGCTGAATACTGTGTTAAATCTATGGAAAAATAAAAGATTGTCGATTTCCTTGAAACAAGATATTGAACCCCAAAGTTTCTTTTATTATTTCAAAAGGACACAGAACAAACTTTCATATGGTAAAGTTTAGGGAGATTTTTAAGAACTTTGGTTTTCCGGGAAATTTGTCCCTGATTTTATCTTAAGCCATGAAAACTACTGTATAGGCCATCCAAACTCCAGTTCCATTTCGATACTATAATTTCAATCCTATTCCAGACTTTTTACTTGTAAATTTAGTAGCTTTAATTCCATGGATGTCAAACAGACATGGACGTCAAACATTTCTTCAGACACAATTTTCTTATGTTATTTTTTGTTGAAGTGAACTGTGCCAATAGTTATGTATAACTTTTTTTTAGCAGTATATTTATTCACATGTTTTGTGTTGTCTTTTTAAGCCACCATACTTATTATAATATTGGGCCAAATAAATATTTGTCAAGTCTTATTTGTTATCTTTATTTTAACTGCAACACTTACTAGACCAAAGATGGACCAACTTTTGTATATATAATTGATGTACCTAAAAAATATCAGAATAGTTAGTTTTGTGTTTCTCCTGCCACCGTTTTCCCTAAGAAATGATTGATTTGTAATTTAGATAATGGTGTAGCCATGTGTAGTGGCAAAGACAACCAATGATTTCATTTACCCTCAGAGAGTGGACTACATAAACGTTGCACGAGCTATAACTTGAGTATTATTTTTTTCCAATCAGACAACCAACAATATATTCACTGAAAATTATTCAACTATCAATATGTATTTGACAGCTAGCAGTTCTAATAACCACTAGATGATAAAAACAACAATTTGGATTACTTCAATTTGTGTGAAAGTGGTTGACTTGTTCTCAGTGGTGACAAAAAAAACATTTTGCAGCAAAAAAAAGTCACTCTGGAAGGGTAATTGAAATTTAGTGATACTGACAAAGGCTCACTTTTTATTAATACAGTTTATATATTACTTTTAGTACATTCTAGAATTTGCCGTCCCAATTTTTGTGTAAAACATAAAATGTATATTGTACTAGTAACAACAGAAAAATCCTGAAAGAATGTGTTGAATGTGCCTTCTTGACTCTCCTAAGACCCAAAATATAATCTACTACAGACATTATATCGTTATCTAGATAGTTTTATTAAATAATAAGAAGTTTGAATTATCACCAAATATTTAAAGACTATTCCTGTAACATTTGTATCATTAGAAGGCAATGCATCTAATTTTAAACATAACTAATTTCCTGTCTATATTACACCCATTTATCCTAGCCTCAGTAGAAGGATGGGTGGTTGATCTGGCAAGCATCCTCTCCACACAGCCTGTGAATTCTGTATTTCAATTTTAATGTTTTTCGTCACATTTCAAATCATGAGGAAAAATTCGGCTTAAAATTAACAAATCACCTGCTGATGTTTGAGGTCATTTGTAAAATGATCACAAACAGGGTCACATCTGGACAACTTGACCTAATCAACATAATGTAGGCATCATGTGACCTAATCAACATAATGCTCCTACTATCAGTCAGCTTTGAAAAAAGGAACTTGTTCCATCAAGGAATTCTGGAAACATCTTGGAGATCTAGTTCCTGGCAAGACATCTCAACGATTTTCAAATATTAACATTGACGGGGACATCTTAACTGATCCAAAATCAGTTGCAGATGGTTTAAATCTTTGGTTCACATCTGTTGTTGAAAAATATGTGACCAAATTCAATCAAAGGTCTAATGTATCCATGGATAAGCTTAGGGACTTTGTGTCTGAAAAACAATCCGACTTATGTTTTGACATTCCTGAAGTGACAGTAGATTTTATAGAAAAGCAACTAAGATCGTTAGACCCAAGAAAAACTTCAGGTCTAGATGGGATTCATTCTAAATTTCTTGTGATATCTGCTGATATTATTGCTCCATCTTTGACTGCAATTTTCAATAGGTTCATTCGCTCGGGTAGTTTTCCCAGTATATGGAAAGAAGCCAAAGTGACACCTTTGTATAAGGGCGGTATTGCAAGTGACCCTAGCAATTACCGTCCAGTAAGTGTTCTTCCAATACTGTCAAAATTGTTTGAGCGACATATCCATCAACACCTTATCACTTATTTGGACAACAATGAACTACTTCATGATAAACAGTCTGGGTTTCGTACTTTTCATTCTTGCCAAACGGCATTAACTGCATTATTAGACTCTTGGTGTAATCACATTGACAACAAAGATCTGGTTGGTGTAGTCTTCCTTGATTTGAGGAAGGCGTTTGACCTTGTGAATCATGAAATATTATTTGATAAATTGCATATTTATGGTGTTAATAAAACATCCTTGAATTTATTCAACTCATATCTCGCGAATAGGAAGCAACGGGTTTCTATAAATGGTTGTATTTCTGATAGCGTTCCCCTAGAGGTTGGGTTACCCCAAGGATCGATATTAGGACTGCTTCTGTTTCTCTTGTATATCAACGATTTGCCACTTTGTACTTCGAATTGTGAAATCGATATGTTTGCTGACGATTCTACGATTCATACGTCGGCACAGTCAGTGACAGATCTTGAGTACAAGTTAATCGGTGCTCTTGGTGGTATTAGTGATTGGTGTACTGAAAACAAAATGTGCCCTAACATTGACAAGACAAAATGTATGCTAATTACAACTAGACAGAAACGAACACACTTGTCACGTAGTGACTTGAATGTGAAACTGGGTGATTATGATATTGAAAATGTTCTAAGTGAAAAGTTGTTGGGAATAGTCATAAACAATGATTTGTCATGGTCTTCACATGTAAACAATATTGTGAAGAAAATTAAATCTAAGTTATATCTCTTGGCGCGAATAAAGTGCTTCCTTCCAGAATCGGCACGGCGGCAATACTATAATAGCTTTATTTTACCTCACTTTGATTACTGTCAAGCAGTATGGGGCTGCTGCAGCAAGATCGACAACACCCGATTAAATAGTCTACTGAAACGTTCCATGAGGCTTATTTTAAATTGTGACGCCGGCATATCTCCCACCGAGATGCTAATCAGGCTAAACTGGTATCCACTCTCCTATCGTTACAAATTTAATAACGTTGTTTCAGTTTATAAAGCATTACATGGCCAATATCCCACTTATATCACTCGATTACTTTCACCATATAGACCTAGTCGGTCTTTGCGCTCAGTTACAAATCACTCGTTACTAGTCCCATTTGCCAGAACAAATGTTTTTAAGGAATCATTTCGAGTAGCAGCGCCTACACTCTACAATCAACTACCGGCTGCAATAAGATCTATTACTAATATTAGAAGTTTCAAAATTGCGTGTCATAAACATTACTTTCAGGGTTTCATAGATGACAATGTAAATTTTTAGTATGGTCGTATTTTTTCTGTCACTTGCTGTCTGTATTTTGTCTGTTGGACGTTTTGTGCCGTTATTGCATTTTTTTGCAATTTGTATGTAGTCTCCTTTTCTGCCATTGTATTTTAATTTGTTCTTTTTTGTTCTCGACCCTCATGAAAAAAGGCTGTTACCTATGAGGCTATCGAGTTTAAATAAAGTTTATTATTATTATTATTATTATTATTATTATTAATCAACATAACATTGGGATCACGTGACTTAATCAAAATATTGTAAGCATCATGTGACCTAATCAACATAATGTAGATATCATGTTGTGACTTAATCGACATAATATATGTATCATGTGACTGCGCATGATATCCTTGAAAAATACTGAATTTACATTTGTAAATTAATGAGTTCACAGACGTTGTGGAGCGAACACTTGATAGGTTCACCATCCAGCCTTCTACTGAGAAAATATCATCTTGGAATATCATCTTGAATAACCAAGCTCCTGGCTTGGAAAATGCCTTGCCGTAGAAAATCTGTTGAAATAGTCTGCAGCTGTTATAAGATGCAAAAACTAGCCAAATACAATTATTGAATTTTATCAACTTACACTTTTATTGATGATACTTATTTGTTGTGTCCATGGTGTAACTGTAAATAGCTACTCAAATATACTTCATTTTAAAGAAAAGATAGTGTTTTATGATAATTTTGAAAGAAAACAAAAATGGCGAGTACACATGAAAGGGAAGACAATGAAATCTCAATATACATGTACTTTAAAATTTGTGAAATATATTCCTAAATGTACTTGTGATTCCACACCCTATGAATTCACAATGTTTTAGTTGTGGTGAACTTCTAGATTTTACTTCCTTCATGTTTTTCTCTGTTAAGTTTAAAGGCCTGGGATTCAATCCCAGGTTCTCACATCAGTGTAATCTTATCAGTAGAGCCATAAGGATTACATAGTATCATTCTTTTGTGCTGGATCAACTTTTACTTTATTCTCGCAAGCCAGAGCACATGGTGTGTCTATTAAGCACAGGGCTAGTGGTTTATGATGATACTTTTACTTGAGCTGTGCCATTCAACTGTTTTACATGACAACAGAATGTACAAATTATGTACAAGTATTAGGTTAATATTCGTTGACATGGTGGACTCCATAAAAGGTCGAAGTTCAATAAGAGAAAACAAAGGTCGACCCAAACTTATCCATGAAGATATCTCTTATCAAACTCTAACTGACTTAGAAGTCAACCATAGGGTGGTTTGATCATTGACAGTGTCAAAACTGTCACTCTTAAGGTCCATGCAATAGTTTGATATGCAACAACGTTGCATATACACATTGTTAGTTTGTTAGTATGTGTAGAGGAGGTAGATTTATTATGGCATTGTTCAACTGCTTGCAGTAAGACATGTTATTACATATGTACCAGCGATTACTTGCACCGCTGTACACGCATACTAATGGTGTTTGCACTGCAGTGCAATACCAAAAACATTATTGCATACTGGCATGCAAATGATATGCAAATGTGGACGCAGTCACTTGCTGTACATGAAAGCGCACGATCGCACAGTATCATATTTACGGAAATTTGCTATTGGGGATAATCATATGTATTATTATAATAACAGAACTCCATGCAGTGTGAGTTCCAGTGTGGGTACTGGGGGGGGGGGGGGGTATTTGCACGAGTGCTTGCAGTGTTTTCTGCTGCACTTTCACTCGCACAGACAACACTGCACGAGTATGCCACACTTGCACTCGCATGTCATGAGGTTCTGTCATATTTATTCAAGAAATAGAAAAAATGATCATCAGAGATTGATATCATGATATTGTGAGAGAACACTACTTGTGGAATCTCACATCTTGTGCAAAGTCAGTATCATTTATGTGTGACAAGAATTGTTATTTTCTGAGCAATATTTGACAAATATACCTAAACCTCACTGATAGAAAAGAAGCAAAGAATTTTAAGTGCCATCTTGTTATATTCCTTCTTAATCCTGCCATTTCAGTTATTTTGCTAAAACTTATTGTGCATTTTGTATCGTTTTATGTTCCATCGAATGATAAATTTACTAAATTTTATGAAGTCCAAAATACCCATACAAAATATAATGTTAGTGTACATCAAACTTCTGGCAATTGTTCATGTGTGAGAGATTCACATGACAAGCAATTGATGCCTCAGTCTATGAACTTTGAACATTGTGGAGGTCTATACAGTTGTACGTTCTCTTTACTATTTGTATACATTACTCCACACTATAAATAACTGATTCATCCGAGTGAAATACAGGCCAGCCATAAATTAGGCCTTGAAATTGCTTATAAATTGTTAAGAGATAATGCAATACTGTCAAAACTAATCTCATGTCATAGTCATACACTGGTTCTGATCAGACTTCCACTACTCCAGAGAACTGGCTGTCCGGTTTGACAAAATCGTTAGTTTTCTGTCTCGGCAGTATGTTGAACCAGATAGCCAAATCTCTGAGCTAGACTGTAAGACATGCTACTTCACTCTCAACAGCCTTGTAATTGCTGAGGTTATTGGCCCATGTGTGAGGGCGCCCTTACCAGATTGTCATTTGCGTCCACACATCGTATTTGACTCTTTTAGTTGTTTTGTATATATATTTTGTTTGCCAGTGATGTAAACTTTGAAATGTAATTTCTCCTTTGTTTGTCTTCCCTTATTTATTTTTTTGAGTTTCTTAAAAATTTATTTTGTAGAAGTTCACCATATATTAAAAATATAATGCTATTAATATATCTACAAGCTTTGTTCATCATTTTTACCTTCTGTTAGGGGAGGTCATGTTATGGTGATGTGTGTGTCTGTCATAAATTTCTCGTTATAGCTGCTTCAATTTAAATGAAATTTTTTATTCACTATTGTTATAATATAAATATATGTCATCAGTCATTATTACATGATGTCATCAGTCTTGCTGTAGTATGTCATCACTATTAAACTGTGTCATCAGTTTTGTGGTTGTATGTCATTACTATTGCTTTAATAATAGTACATTAGTAGTCATATAACAGTCATTGGTTTAAATATTGAAACAAATCATGCTTCTGTTATTTCGACTTTGATATGGTCTTATAAACATGTTCATATTCATGAAGGATTTCTTCAGCAGTGGGTCTCAATGCCGGATCTCTTTCTTTACACTGTCGATGAATTCTGAATAGATGGAATCTCATGATGTCACTTCCTGTCACATCACCCAATATAAAGTTGACTGCATTTGGTATTTTCCAGATGTCTGTTTTCTCATCATAACCTGGCATATCATTGTCATCAAATACCCTGTCATCATATGGCCAAAGTTGCTCAGGAGCAACAAAGTCTCCATAAAGTTGTTTATGACCACATTTAATGAGATTTCCCCTTTCAGTATCAACCTGTGGTAGAGCATCAAGATCTGAGACGATCAATGTTAAATCCTCTGTTACTAAAAACTGTGAAAGAGTTTTGGTGATGTCGTTGGAGTCACACATGACACAAACTCCGAGAGGACTGGTATGGAGAAAATGTATGATTTTCACATAATTGATACTGAGTTGAAACCTGAAGATTATTGTGTCAAACTGTTTGTACTTGTCCTGAGTTAGAATTTCATTCAGGTAATCAAGAGACTGCAAGGGGTGATATTCCAATATGGCCGACCCATCACATTGACCAATCAGCTGCACTACATGCACACTTGATGCAAATGACTTGATCATGTTCAGTCCATGGGCGAAATCTTCTTTGTATGTCTGCACTGTTAAATTGCAGTATGCTACTTGATAGCCCGTCCATTCAGCAACATATACCTTGGTAAAACAGTGAAAAATAAACAAAAGTGTGATTTAACATAACATATTGTCAAGCATCAGAATCATTCCAAAAAAGGAACTTTGTACATTAGCTTAATGTTATCTTCAACTTTCAAACATTAATTTGAAATTATGAAAAAAATTCTTGACATGGAGTTAGTTGTCCTCTCAGGCTCTCAGACATAATTTGAAGTTACAGTTATTACAAAATTTATCAAAATAGTTCACAAGCACTGTAGGTTAAGCTGCACCATCATAATAGTGTTATTCCTGCAAGACTGCTTTGAATGTCGAAATGGTATTTATAGCAATCTATACGGTAAGTCTGTTCAGAGATGTTGTCAATGGATAAATGCTGTGAAATAAACGTGCAAGAATAGGCAAAAAATCATCATAGTGACATAGTAGTTTTAATTCTAATATGACATCAAAATTTTGATTCAGATAATGAAGTTTTACCAGACAGGTACCAAACACTGAATTTTGGACTATTTTTATCATAAGTTTCAGACATTGAAGTGTTAGGGACCTTTCCATTTGTTATTTGTTTCATAGACAAAAAAACCCTGTATAATTCTAAGAGGAACAGAATTCAGTGAGATGAAATATAAAGAAATGGTATTTCTATGATAGTGTAAAAAAGTAAAAAAGCCAATCCTGACAATAGAGTCTCTTCAACCAATAATAATGTTGAAACAGTCCGTCTATCACACATTGACAATGTCAGGATTACCCCTGTGAAGGTTTTAAGCTAAAGACTACAGTTATAAACATGGTCGTCATCTCATTATCACCTGCTTCACAGCTCCATATCCAACAAATTCCTTTACATGGACATCTGTATTGATTTGATCGCATGTCAACCATGGTTCACAGTGTTCAAACCCAGGCAGACTGAAGTACCCAGACCAACACTGTGGTTTGCACAACTTCACCCCGATCACACGTTCCTTTTGTTTACATGTCAGGTTTAACCAATGAGATATATCTATTGGCGCGCCTTCGGTATTTCCTCCTTCAAGAGCGTCACCCCTGTCATCTTCCAAAAGTTCCTGGGCTAGTTTCCACAGAAGACAGATGCAGGATAGCAAGAATACGAGTGTTCCGTATCGCCATACTAACTTCATCCCTTGAACACATGTTTGACCTGATTTGACCTAGACCGGCCATTCCTCTTCCGGGTTGATTTTCACAGCTTGTAGGTTCGTCAATGTACCTATAATCAAATTAATTGCAATAAAGGTATACCGAAACCAAACTAACTTTTTAAAAATAAAGACTGTATCTTTATATTTAAATTTATGACCAGAAACGGATCTTTTGTATACAAAACTGATAATATATTGAACGACCAGTGTACTTGAAATGCTACGCTATGTAAGAAAACTCGTCTGCTATAGCATTCTGTCTCTCTGCAGGAAGAGTAACAGAACCAAGTTGCCAGGTAAGAAATTTCAGCATGAACTGTTGATTACAGAATTAGAAATTATGGTAAAGCATGGAGGTGTGTTTATAATCTCCTTGAGGAAAAGGGCTTTGATTTGAGTTTTTTTGTTTTCTCTCTCTGTTTTTGATAGTTTTATTCGTTCTGTTGTTTCAACAGAACCGTAACCGATTTTTGTTTTGTTTCCGGTTGAACGACAGGTCAAAAAAAATATCAACAAATTAACCCACCTCAAACTCAAACAAATACTACAAACAATTATACATAGGCCTAGTCTAGAACTATATGTGTACAGTCCACCCATTTCCCCAGATTCTTTGTACATGTACATAGCTGAATTACATCTAGGAGTATTGTATGCCATTCCATTTTCAGGCAGCACATGAAAAATTTAAATCCCATTTTACGACAAATGAAAACAATATGAATTTTCAATATGAGCATCTTTTCAGAAAATAAAAATGCAAAGAAACATATTATCCCACTTCAGACAGCACATTTATTTTTTTTATTGGTCACCCCCCCCCCCCACCTCCTTTTCCATCATCTATATATATTATATTCGACAATCAATAGATCCATAGCTATTAAAAATGTAAAGGGGTAGGTTTCTGTTATTTCAAACAAAAATATTCTATTCATCCACCTATCCATCAATCCGCCAATACATAAGCGCGCACACACACACACACACACACACACACACATAATGGTCCATGCATTACAAAACCTCAATTCAGTTGTGCTAAGTAGCGTTCATTGAAATGTTTACAGCCATGTATCAATGAACCAGTATAAATTTGTGAGATAAATTCAAAAATGCACAAATGACTTGGACAGAAGGCAATACTGTTCATGAAAACCATAATGCAACATTAGAGTCAAGAGAACACACCAGTTATATACAAAGACATTTTTATTGAGAAGCAGGACATAGAAAATGTGAGCTAGTGAAAATCCACTGCACTGTAATGTCTTGTACAAAATGTCTACTGTAAATTGAAATACAGAATGTTGGGTTATTAACAAGTATAATCATGTGAAATAATATACTCTGAAATACAGTCATGCACACATCTTTTGAACAATGTTATATGTTATGGAAACGACCAACAATATTCATCAGCTTGGTGGGTCAAATTAATTTCAAAAGATACAATACACAATCAGTTCAACTTAGTTAAGAACACTGAGCTTTTGTTCAGTCCTGGTCAATGATCCTCACCAGAATCACACATTTCATAGTTATAGCTGACCTCTAGGTGGCGGTATGATCAGCTAAGTGCATTACAACCTTATTTCTAATCCACTGCTATTGAGTTTGTGAAATCTGGCTATACATCATTAAGCAGTGTTTATTATTTTGGTAAAACCACTGTATGGTATTGTGTGAAATGTCTACGGAACTACACAGTTCAGTACTACCGGTAGTTCAAAGTTGTATTAAAATCACTGTGCTGGCATTTGTAAAATGGCTACGCAAGTACATGCATGTGTTTAGTCACTATTCAATGTGTGGTTAAAACCTTTGAAAGGTATTGTAGAAATCCCTACTGGATACAGGTGTACAAGGCAGAAATTCACTACTAGAATACAGATGTACATTACTGGATATAAATGTACATAACTGAAATACAGATGTATACTGTAACATACAGATCATGTACCACTATACTGTATATGAACCTACTATACTGGATACAGATGTACACTACTGGAATACAGATGTACACTACTGGAATACAGATGTACACTATTGGAATACAGATGTACACTACTGGCATACAGATGTACACTACTGGAATACAGATGTACACTACTGGAATACAGATGTACACTACTGGAATACAGATGTACACTACTGGATACAAATGTACATTACTGGATACAGATGTACACTACTGGAATACAGATGTACACTACTTTAATACAAATGTATACTACTGGAATACAGATGTACAATAGTGCATGCACACGGATGTACATTACTGTACACAGATGTACACTACTGGAATACAGATGTACATTACTGCATACTGATGTTCATTACTGCATACGGATGTACATTACTGCATACAGATGTACATTACTGCATACAGATGTACACTACTTTAATACAGATGTACACTACTGGAATACAGATGTACTTCATTACTGCATACGGATGTACATTACTGCATTCATATGTACAATACTGTATACAGATGTACACTACTGGAATACAGATGTACACTACTGGAATACAGATGTACTTCATTACTGCATACGGATGTACATTACTGCATTCATATGTACAATACTGTATACAGATGTACACTACTGGAATACAGATGTACACTACTGGATACAGATGTACACTACTGGAATACAGATGTACACTACTGTATACAGATGTACACTATTGGAATACAGATGTACATTACTGCATACAGATGTACATTACTGTATACAGATGTACACTATTGGAATACAGATGTACATTACTGCATACAGATGTACACTATTGGAATACAGATGTACATTACTGTATACAGATGTACACTATTGGAATACAGATGTACATTACTGCATATGGATGTACATTACTGCATACATATGTACAATACTGTATACAGATGTACATTACTGTATACAGATGTACACTATTGGAATACAGATGTACACTACTAGAATACAGATGTACATTACTGTATACAGATGTACACTACTGAAATACAGATGTACACTACTAGAATACAGATGTACAATACTGTATACAGATGTTCACTATTGGAATACATATGTACATTACTGCATATGGATGTACATTACTGCATACAGATGTACATTACTGTATACAGATGTTCACTACTGTATACAGATGTTCACTACTGAAATACAGATGTACATTACTAAATACAGATGTACACTACTAGAATACAGATGTACACTGTTTAGCAACAGCATCAGAGAAGAGTTGACTACTGGTTTTGATCCACAGTTCTAGTGCCTTTGTGTGTGTTAACTTTCCATGTAACAAACATTGATTTGAAGTGTCTAGAAGAAGGCCACAGGATATACCCTCATAACCTGGTGGGAGAAAACACCAGAAATAGTTTATTTTATACGTGTACATACATTTGTAAGTGGAAGTGTTAATTTCAAACTCGCCTATGATTTCTACAGGATGGAGATGTAACTCATCTCCCAATTTCATACATGGTTTTTACAAACTTACCAACTTACTTTGCGTGTCAACTTGTCAATAATTTCTACAGGATAAAAGCGTAGCTTCTCCCCTACAACTTTCACCAACTAATACTGGGTCAACTTACCAATAATTTCTACAGGATAGAGGTGTAACTTCTCTGCTACAACTTTCATATATTCTGACATGGTCTTGACCTTTGAATTCTCAATTCTCAATTTCTTGTCCCGAGACTGACGAGTCCATTTCTGACCAAACTCTTCTGTTGTAATTTTAGATGGCCTGTTGAAGCAGAGGAAAACACATCCACATTATTGTTTGCTGCACAGAAAATATGGATACACTGGCCATTCTATCAATCTATGTCATGACAACCCGTGTCTACATCACCATTACTTCTGTGGTACTCAAAATGTGAGTACAAATGTTCTTCATTCAGCTGGAAAATTTTTGTGACTTAGGTGTTTTTGTCAACATGAGTCCAGTGACTTGTAGTGACAAGGCCCCTTAAATGAGTAAATTTTGATAGCATTTTGACTGCTATTTGAAAAATTTGTACAATAACCCTAGATTTTTTTTACTGATTTGAACTGAGAATGGGTTCGAGTTTTCTTGAGCAAAGTAACAGAAAAAGTGTAAACATTTAATTTCCGAGGCACATTCTACATTAATCAGAGGTGTGGTACAACACTTCTTGCAATGGATACAGATTCATAATAGACATATTGAAAATATACACAATATAGTACACTGTACCTACCTTAGGAAATCACTCATATATAGTGAACAGTTAAAGAATAATCTCTTAGCGGTGTTAGTTTTGTCTTTGTATATGACTTGCCCACCAAATACCATATTTAAAGCTGGTGATTTACATGCTGTGTTTACCACTGTAGTATGACAATTCTGAGATCTCACTATATCTGTTGTATATGTATTGCACTCTATCCCATCTACGGTTACCTACATGATAATAACATACAATAATGAAAATAATGTTACTTTTTAAAAAGCACATTATCCCCGAAATGTTTATCCCTGGTATGTATCTGTAACAGAACAGTGGCCCTTTATATTTTTTTTCAACTCTATATACGGAGGAAAGCAACAGTGTTGTAAGTGTTGTCATAGCAATAGTTATAAAATCCTATATTACTTTTAACAGGTGTAGTCAATGAGTTGATTTTCTGAATCCTTTTGGAAAAGTGAATCAAAAATTAAAAGACTATATAGACCTAACAAAAAATCCTCAAGTGGAATGAATGATATCAAACTGAATTCCATAGTATGACATTTACTACTTTGTACACAGACCCTAAAATAAAAAAAACCCATTCATATTAATACTATAAAACATGATATACTATAAAACATGATTCACTTTTCTTTTTGGGGTGGATAACATAAGGTATATAAATGAAGGCAACACCAGATCATCATTTCCCAGGGTGCAATTCATGTCAATCTAAAACCTGATCAGACATTTATCACCATATTTGTACTTTTTGTCTGTAAAGATAAAAGTCATTCACCTTTAAATTTGAAGGTATGTCTAAAATCACTTTCACTTCCTTGGCAGTGTCCTTACTCTGATTCACAATAAATATCACCATGGCAACAACATCGGGTTTCCACACTTTACAAGCCGAGATACGTAACATTACATCCGATACTAGTTCTATATGATCCTTGGAGTATGGATATTCTGTGAGTTCATCCGGAAGACACGTTGATACTGGACTACTTTCCAGCATCATTCCAGTATCCTCATTGTCCGTATCCAGGAGACTGACGTCAGAAGATATCGTCTCTGAGTTGCCTAGTAACAGATCCTTAGCAGCATCCTCTTTGACTTGTCCTTGAAAATGTCCCATTTCATCTAGCATTCCTGAACTATTTGTGTGGATCTCGTTAACATTCCGATGTTTTCCTCCTGATATTTCCTCTTCATCCACAGAAGTCTTTTTCAAATCCGTCTGTTCCATAATCTTAGAAAAGTTTCTTAAATCTTGGGAATTGTTAGATGATGATGTATCCATGGCAATGAGATGTTGGGAATTATTAGATGATGATTTTGTATCCATGGCAACAAGATGTTCAGAACTAACTGCTAATGTTTCAAAATCTGTACCAACTGTTGATATACTTTGTTGACCACTTTCATTTTGTGATTCTGACGGTTTTCCATAAGTGAGATTGCTCTCAGTGTTCTCAGTATTTCTAGACACTGGCAATTGTCCAGTTTGTACAGTAGCTGGGAGTTCAGGGACTCTAACATCTACATCATCTAAAAGATGAAGACTTGACAGTAAGTCCACATTTGTTGTTGTTTCTGTATCTTTATCACCTATGTCTAATAGTCCAACACCTTCAACTAAACTATCTGTAAACACAGTCTTCTGTGATGAGTTGTTTTGTTTCTGTCTTACATCCGTATTCTGAAGTGAAAAAATAACAAAAATGGATAAAAAACATCGCCATTATTTTTTTATTAGTGTGTGGGAAACTAATTTAAATTGTTGCTTGTAATGTAAACTATCTCAAAATTCAGTAAATAGAGGCTAGTGAGTCTGAGTAATATGCACAGATTTTTGATGAAACATAATCAGTTCTAGCAATGACCATGATAAAAAATAAGAAATGTACATGTCAAATTTCATTTTGCTCCATCCAGAATCATGTACAGACACACACAGACAGACAGACAGACACACACAGCATACAACACAGATATAGCAATAACATTTCTCATAAGAGGTACATGCACAAAATCATACTTTAGTCAAAACTGTTATAAGATTATGTGGATGACTATAGCACTATACAACTGCAGGTAATTCTCACCTGTTCTTGTTTACCCACAATTCCACTAAATAGAGCATTTGCTAGTTGGTGTTTTATCTTCTCCTCTTCAGATTGAACAGCTGGTTCACTTGGCAGTGATGTGACACCAGTGGCAGTTGCTGAACTTATCTAGAGCAAAAAAATCAAATGAACGACAGCAATATAATAATCATCCACCTTTCATTATGATGACTTAGTGACAAGAATAGGAAATTTAAGAAATGTAAGTTCTACCAGTCATGTCATGAACAGATATAAAATTTATATCACATTATCGAGGCTCTCCCAAACTAAACAGACATAGGCACACATATTTCTCTTGTACTTCTGAGAAGAATGTTGAAGGATACTTCATCTCAGAGAATTTATGCACAGATAGATGGACGCAAAGATGAATACGGGAAAGCCATTAATAGCCCTCAATTCAGGGCTAACTAAAAATATGTTATATCATACCTGTGTAATGGGTGTAGACTTGGTTGGTCTGTTCTCTATTGTGTCTAAACTGTCTATTGGTCTACCTATAGTAGATATAGTATCTCCTGGTCTATGTTTGGTAGCTTTGGTTTGTTTGTACCCTTCTTTACTCCAGACTTTTCGTACCCCTGTTAGATTAAGACCTCGTGACCTGTAACCAAAGTAATAACACATACTTAGCACATCTGTCAACATTACTACTTTTCTTTGCTTTAAACAACGTGTGTTCTTCAAAGACATGACAACAAATCAAATCAAATTGGGCCAGGCAAATTTAAAACTTTTTTCGACATCAGTGTCTGATTTACATTTTGACTTATTTTGAAAATATAAAAAACGGTCAGTGGCTCAAGAAAGCTTAAACTATACTATTTTACATCAGACTTTGCAACTCAGATGTTGTGACCCTTTTTCATTTACTGTCTGTTTGTCACACCTGTCACATATTGTAAATGGACAGAATGTTTAGTGAAGAGATAGCCACCACACCATGCTTATATGGGAAAAGTGATGTATTTAGAAACCCAGCAGATTTTCTGCAATTATGGTAATCTGTAATCTGTAATCAAACACTACCCTGTATCCACACATCCTATTGGTTCAGAGCTATTCCCAGATGATCATTTAGACTAAAACCTTCACCCTTACCCTATATCCTCATATCCTATTGGTTCAGAGCTATTCCCAGATGTTCCTGAGCTGAGAGACGGGTCCAATGCTATTGTAATCATTGGTGATTTCTGTGGTGGTGTTGACTTGGATGTAGTACTGGCTACTGAGGTGCTCGGACTCTTGTAGGGTTCAAAGTTCAAACCAGCCCATAGCGATGATTTCAAGACTGGAAAGATATAAACATGTGATATTCATAGATGAATTCATAAATCTATTGAAATTTGAAGGGAGATGTAGGTAATCTAAATGCTACTATGCCCTCTAGTGGCAGCAAGTGAGCAACGCTTGTGGTTCTTGTTGAAAGCTCTCGTTAAAGGAAAAGGCCAGTCTGGCTTACTTCTGCTGTAAGTACACTTTTATCAATTACTGCAACTTACAAGTTACATAATGATTTGGGGTGATAAAGTAGCACCTTGGTAACTTATTCAACTTTGAAATCCTGTGAAGAAGCCCTACTGCACTTTACATGTGTTTGATCATTTTGGACATTCCCTTCATTAGAAAACCACTGGTGATATTTATATGTCATATTTATCACACTCTTTAACTTGACACTCTTTGTATGTGTACAAATATTTGTCACTGGCCATAATATCATACTCATGCAATATTACATAGCGATTTAAATTTTGTGAAAAGTAAAGTTGCAGGGAGCTTTTGCATCAATTGTAGAACCTTCACCAACTAACTGTGAATAGGTGTTGGTTTTCTAAAAGTATTCATCACATGCAGGCAATGCCACAAAAGATCTGTGAGAGACTCTACACTGTGTTGTTGATATCTAATGCAAGATGTCACTGTCCTTGCATCTTGCACTGTATACCCCAATACATAAAGTGTTATGTTCACATTTCATGACAATGACTATATGAATATTCACTGTCCTGGCATCTTGCACTGTATATGCACTGAGACTAATCTACACCTACCTCTCTTAGCTAGTCCAGTATTTGATAGGCCAAGCAAGTGAAGCATAGGGAATACAAGATATATATGTGAAGGTATAGGGAATGGATTTTAATAGTAGAAATAGCATACAATATATATACATACAAGTCAAGCTACAAGCAATGGATTTAGTAGAAATAGCATACAAGATATAGATGTGAAGGTACAGACAATGGATTTAAACAACAACAACAACAACAACAACAACAACAACAACAACAACATACAATATATATTTTTGTTTGAAGGTATAGGCAATAGATAGACATAACATACCAGATTTATATCTGAAGGTACACGTTACAGGTAACTGATTTTATGTAGGAAATGGCAGACAATATATTAAAGTGAAGGTATCTATTTTTGTGTGAAGGTACAGGCAATAGATTTTAGTAGAATTAGCAGTGGGAAGCATGTAAGAAATTGCCCTTCTATGTAGTATACTTTTCCTAGAGAGAATTTCAACTGTTTTGCAACTGACAAAATATTGACAAATGTGGCAATATTGTATGTGGCAATATTGACAAAATATGGTAGCAGAAAGTGATTGTATAAGAGATGAAATGACTATAGAAGTGATTTAGATGGTTCATTTTTGGCATGAAATTGTACTTTGTATACTAGATATTACACTACAAATTCAATTTCAGAATTTTTTTTGATTTTTCACACATCACCTTTGAAAAGAAACATGACATGGAAATGGTGAGATATTTGATAATCCAAATTTGGACAAAAGATTACTGAAATAAAATTATTTTTGATCTGTAAATTTTGGTATAAAAACCTTTGTTCAGAAATGATCAGAAATGATCCATTTCCAAGTAAAAAGTTATCAAGACATATAATTTTTCATTTTTATAGAGAAAATGTTTTGCTGAGAACTGTTCAGCTTGACTATGATATTAAACAATATCCAAAATATACACTGTTTGGTGTTAATTTTGGTGGGAAAACTTCTACTCAGATATGGTTGACAATTTGCCATACAAGTAGAATTTCTTACCCATAGGAAGTTGCTGTGTTTGTCGTTGTTGTCGAGATTTGTACACTGGTGCACCCTGGGCAAGACCTTCTGATACATATTCATCCAGGAAGGATAAGGTGGCATCAATCTAACACAAAAAAATGTATTTAAATTATGAAAGAAAGTAATCACCAAAGTCATGTACATATGCCGCCTATGATAAACCACCTTTGTGCAAGGTTTGAATGACATTAGCCGGTACATTTCATTTCAGAAATGTGGGTGGCCATCCAAGGCCACACATGTTCATCCATGAAAGAAAAAGTAAAATCAATCTTTTTTTTCAAATTTTTTTTTTTTAAAAGCCGATCTGCAACCAAAACTACTATGCAGAGATGTAAACCACAGCTGAATTATTTGTTATAGTAGTAACACCTTTAATAGAAGGGATAATCATACAGCCAGCTCTTCCAGAAAGGTACGAGATAACCACAATTAGATTATTTGTTACATCTGACAGATTGATTCCAACATGTTTTTGTCAATGGAATGATATATTTCCCATAATACATCATTCAAAATGGGAGGACTCAGGTTTACAAGTTCCTTATTTGAAATATGGTGATATGGTATCAAATGAAAAAAAAGTGCATTAGCTAGAAATATTTATATTTTCTTATTTCTTATTTCATATAAACAATCCTAAAGTTATAAAATTATGAATCAAATCAGCTACAACTATTCTTACCTCTAAAGATTGACTTGTTGGAGATGGTAGGACTGTCTTCATTGTGGTAAGGTCCTGACACATCTGATCAAACTCACAAGCTTTCTGCAAAAAGAGGTGAAAATGACAAATTTCAGTGATAAAATCTTTTATCATTCTTTGTGTCTTGTCCTTTGAGCTGTAATTTTTTAGATAATTATGTCACAGACAGGCAGGCAGGCAGACAGGCAGACAGACAGGCAGGCAGACAGACAGGCAGGTAGGTAGGCAGACAGACAGACAGACAGACAGACAGAGACATGGACAAATGGACAGGCATACTGATAATGACAGACAGAGACAGACAGACAGACAGATGACAAACATCGCTATCTCAAATCCTTCCCATTATTGCAGGTAATGATTATACCAGACTATACATGACAAAGTATAAAGTAAATTTTACCTGTCTAATATCCATGTTTTCACCTGAGTGTTGAAATCTCTTGATAACAGTAGTAACAGTATCATTGTACACCCCACTGTGAGCTACAACTTTAATCATTGCACTGAGTATCCAGCTGTTTGTAGTGGTGTCATCAAAGCTTCTCTGCAACAGCTCTGACATCTTAATGAGTACTTCACTGGGTTGAATGGAATCATCTAGGTGGGAAAACTCACCTATGACCTACAAATCACAGATAATGACTGTGTGAAACACTTCCACTGGGATGATATGTGATTTTCATCATTGTAGTTTTGTTAGTCTGTAAGGTATGCCAGGATGGGGCGCCCTCACACACCAGTCAACCACTTACAAATAGACAAAGTATGCTGTTGAGGCTGGAGTGACACGACATATCTATACAGTCTATAGTTTTGTAGCATAAGAACTATTATGGTTAAAATTTTAAATTTTGGAACTGAATCAAATTAATACATACAGGCTTTGTTTCCAAATACATTTTTGAATAGTTTTTAGTATAGAAATGATGGCAAGGAGTCTGGAAGCATTTGTCTATCACTGAGTAGAGACTAGAATAGGTAGAGAATAGTTTCTAGTATTAGAATGCTTACCCAACAAATAACTTGAACCAAAGAGTCTGGAAGAATTGGTCTATTAATTAGGGAATAGTAAGATTTGACTGCATTGATTCTCAGTTCTCTGTCATACTCTTCAGCTGCTGTATCTATGTTTTAAACAAAATCAGACAAAAACATCAGACGCGAAAAATGACAAATGTAGGAACTGGATCATTGAACAACGTCATCTTTGGGTTGAATGGGGAATATGACTACACAGGCATTTTCAAAAACTGTGGGTTGTGGAGAGTCATGATTGCACATCATTTATATCATGCAACAATTGCCGAGAAACACATCGTTGAAACTTGATCGTCATTCATTGTTCAAGGGAGGTCCTTGCCATAGGCATGCATTCTCTCATAGCAGTCAGCAGACATGCATGTATAATAGCAGAACATAAACTTTCATCTGTCATCATGTTGTCAACCTTTCAATTGGACATTACCTTCTGCTATCAATCTCATCAGATTGTTGGCCCCTCCTTTGCATAAAGAAGGAGGAAGACTTCTCACAGGTTCATGATGCATATAATATGCAAATATATGTTATTTGATATCTGATTGGCTGTCTTACCTTCTGCTATTAATCTCATTAGATTATTGGCTACTTCTTTGGGTACAATATTACCAGCTAGTAGGAAGACTTGATTAATTATGTTTAAATACCACTCAGCACTTGGAGAAAATCTGCTATGGTGTTAAGGAAATGTGTTCTGTTGTAATGAGTATAAAACTTGGTTGGAAATTATCAAGTTTTCCATAGAAAAGCAGGCTATTCTAAGAATAACATCTCTGTCTTACCAGACAAAAGAATCGGAGCTATCCTATATCTCTACACTTTATTACGAATGATCACAGTGTTTCCGATATGTCTCTTTCAAATATTTGTAAGATTTCTGGTAATGAAGATCAATTGAGGTTGAAGGAGGAGGAAATTATTTTCTGCCTCAGAACGTTAGAACCCGATAGAATGAATATATTATTTACGTCATTCCCTACCATCTAACTACACTTATTCTATCTTTCAGGGTGTATGTTTGGGTTCTTATGGTACATGTGATTCTTAGATCTCTCTATGCGTACTTTACCGTTTATTTGAAATTGTGGTGTATCATTCTATTTTAGTACATAGGTATGTGTTGGTTAGTTTACCCACACATATCTTGCTAAGCGTAAGCTTTTTGTAAAGGAATATTCATGTGAAACGTCAGGATAGTATTTATTGATTAAGGACTGTTTTACTCGTTACTTTTGCACTCCTATTTTGAAGAAACTGTAGAGTTGTAATCTCTCGATTGCTTTAGATGTTTGCTTACTAAAAACTATCACTTGATGCATAGATTATTGTTTGGTGATGTGAAATGAAAGGAATGAACATAATGATTCTTGCAAAAAGGATATTTTTCGGCAAGTTCAGTTATTTTTGAAACCAAATCCTTCTTGACATAGTTGTCCTTGGTTGAATTCAGATATTCTATCAGTTTTTCACAAATGATTGCAATATTAGATTGACTACACATTCTGTATAATAGATCTAATGTCTGTAACAGAAAATATATCAGTTGAAAGGCAATATTAAGTTTATCACCTCCTCATAGAAAGGCTACATACAGTATATTGACTACTACATACAATGACTTTTCATGGCAGGTAAGGACAATACACAATATGTTGACTATTCATAGTAGTGCTACATACAGTAAAATGACTACTCAGGGTCATATGCAATAATATATTGACTGCTCATTGTAGGGCTACATACAATAAAATGACTACTCAGGGTCATATGCAATAATATATTGACTGCTCACAGCAGGGCTACATATAATAATGATTTTTCATAGTAGGCAAATATACAATATATTGACTTCTCATTGTAGGGCTACATACAATAAAATGACTACTCGTAGGGTGATATACAAAATTTTGACTGCTTATAATTGGATGATATATAGTATATTGAATACTCAGGGTGATATACTATATATTGACTACTCATAGTAGAACATGAAAGCATGGATTACCTTGCGTTTGATTGCATCATCCGGATCATTTAGACATTCTATAACAATCAATTGATGTTCAGCAGCACAGGATGGATTAAGTTTGATTACAGCACTCAATGCATTCAAACCTGTCAATAGACAGGAAATGGAAAGTAGTAAGTGTTGCCCACATACCATAATGTAAAATGAGTTTCTTGACAAGAGAACCACATGAATTATGACAGTACCACAGGTGACAGTGCATTCAAGTCTTAATATAGAAATGGTTTGTGTACATTTTCAGTAATTTATATGTAGATGTGGCAACATTTCTGGTGTAATTTAGTGAAGTGTCAAATACTATGCTAGAGTAACGGACTGTCGATTTCCCCTCCTCAAAAATGGCATTCCTTCTGCCATTACAGTGTACTGAGGTTTTACAATGTAAGAATACTCACATGTGGAATTCAAGACATTTCTATGGCTTAATCTAGAGGTGAACAACTGACTAGACTTACCAAGATATCTGAGATTGTTACTCTTATTTTTTAGAAATTTTCCAACACAGACTGCAGCCTTGGCTGTAAGTGTAGGATGTGCTCTAATCTGACATATTGTAAGTATACATTGGTATAATATAGCTGAAAAATAACCAAAAAACAAGGCATTAAACCTGCACTAGCTGTAACTGGGTATTATTTTATCAATCAGAGAACCAACAATATATTTACTGAAAATTGTTGAAAATATCAATAATTAGACATGAATTGAAATTGTGGTTCATTGGGGGCACTGATTTTTGGATTCAGACTTAAAAATCAATTTCATTGGATATGTTTCACCATTTTCCTGGCATGTTTATACATATAATGGTATACAGCTATGAATGTCTGTCTGTCTGGCTGGCTGTCCATCTGGATGGATATGGATGGATGGATGGGTGGATGGATGGACATGAGAGTGTGACATTATTGCTTACCATATAGCCATACTATGACATGATCCTTACTTAGTTTTGATATGTAAGTGATAAGTATCAAAAATAAGACATAATTAAAGTGTGAGTAAATCACTTACCATAAGCCATGCTATTATGTTGGTCAGATCTTTGTAAAGTATATCCCAGAGTAACATTCATCATATTACTACTCCTGAAATTGTAGATAAAATACAGAAATTGTAAAATTATGATGACTATCTCAGTCTCATACAAATTATTAAAATATGGTTTATTACGTTCACAAGGCTGAAGTTGATTGAATATACATGTGCATGTTATTGTTCATGTATCTGTGTAGAAAGTATCTCTGTGTGTACAAGTCTCTCTCGCTCGCTCTCTCTCTCTCTCTCTCTCTCTCTCTCTCTCTCTCTCTCTCTCTCTCTCTCTCTCTCTCTCTCTCTCTCTCTCTCTCTCTCTCTCTCTCTCTCTGTGTGAGTCAGGTTGACTGTATGGGTATATGTATACACAAGTGGGTGAATCTGGGTGGGGGGGGGGATTGTATATCTGCTGAGTTTGCTTACTGGTACACATACATACATCATCACCACCAAGTTATGCCAATATCTTGAAGAGTCGTATTTGTTCATACTTACGTTTCATCATCAGCGCCAAGTCGTGCTAATATTTTAAGTATTCGTATTTGTATCCATGGTGCAGGTATTTGATGGTACTCGTACTCTGAGGGCAATTTCTTATCAATAATCTGTTGTAGGACATTGACTAGACTTGGAACTAAATCTTTGTATTTACTGGCATCTTTCTGGAAAATAACAAAACAAATACCATTACATTGTAAAAAATGACAATTTATTACAAGTACATGTACTTGCCTTACATTTTCAGATGTTATTAAATCAAATATTCTTAATATCCCATAAATCCATGATCTGTATATCAAATGCGTGTATAAAAGATATCATGCATACTTTACATGCTACACCTAATCTAGTGTACGTTTTCTGTAATGTACATTTCCCATATATGGTAATTACACCCGGCTGTTGCTATGGTGAACCAGAATTCTGTTCACTGGAATTGATAAGAGATATTGCCTTCAATGTAGACCTTACCTTGACCAGGTGATTTTAGAGGTAGACACACTCCAACTTCACACACCTGTCATATTGCAATAAAGTGAAATGTCTATGGTCACAGTAAATGACATATTAATATCATAATTTCTATTTGTCCAAACTTCTCCATAAGTGCCTACCTTAATGAGATCATCATAAATATAAAGAGCTGCTGACATTACACCAGCATCTTTGTCACATAGAACTGTACGAAATTTTCCATGGATGTGTTGAACTAGATTGGGAGCTTTCTCATGGAATCGCTGCAATGCCATCACTGCCTTGAGACGTACAATAGCCCTTTAAAATAGGAGTGAATTATACTGTTACAAAAAAGATTTAACTTTTGTACCATATGCAAGATAAATTGTGCTGTACAAATCAAACACTGCGCATTCAAGTAATTGGTTCTGGAGAGTTCTAAGTGAGTCAAAAATCCAAAATAACATATTTTTTGGACTTTTGTATAAAATTAAAGTTGTGTAGGAATGTATTTCTTCAATCAGCTGACAGATACTTGTGACATATATGGGTTTTTTCACAACTTATCATTGACTCATAGTGACAGGGCCCCTTATGTTTCTGGTATTTTCCACCCCTGCCCTATAAATTTATTGGGGAATGATGTACAAATACTCAATGTGAAAACCTACTATGTGGACTTACTTTGAATATCCTAGTTTTTCTTCTATCAATGGTAGCATAGCTGGTATCATTTCTGTACTAATTAATTTACACACAGCTGTAATAGCCATACAGACTTCTACAATGTTGGTACTTCGTATATCTCTCTGTATGGTGTTGATAAGAAGTACCACTAAATCATGGTTTTCGTGTAGAAATAAGCTGACTGCTAGATAACCTATAAACAAACACACAAACTCATGATGTCACCTCTCAACGTGTCCCAAGTTTACATTGTAAATGTTCTTTGGTATTTTCACTTTGTGAATGATACTATGTACATGAATTATAATATAGTCACAACATTATGTTTTTCATGTACCAGTAACAATTACTGAAATGAACTTACCAACTCTCTTATCGAGTAGTGTTCCTTGCTGTGCAAACTTCAATGCATGGATGTAACCAAATGAAGCATCTTGACCAAGCATTTCACAGTATATAAGTCTGACCAAGTATTCTCGCATTTGTTTCTAAAGAGAGAAAAACAGACAAAGTACCTAAATGTTCAGAAATGTAATCCAGGTAAAATTACAATCAATGTTACGATTGCACCAGGTTTGAATGAAATTGAATCCTGTACAATACATTGATAACTTATCAACATGTAGTGAAGAACATCGATAAAGGATTCAATAGTTTTCTGTCAAGTTTATGCCAGTTCTCTTTCAGTTAAAAATATGTCATACATAAAATGTGTTACAAAATTTACACCCATTTTCAACGACTCTCAGGGGGATGGATGTCTCCGTACTTGTTCTATTATACCTCACTTCTCAATACTCATACCATTACACATACCCTATTAATATCTGGATGTACAAGTCTCTGTTTCAGGAGCTCTAATTCTTTTCTGATGATTCTTTCTTCTTCCTGTAAAAAAAAGTAAAAGAATAGATATAACATAATGAGACAAGTATAGTATAGTGAACTATTTGAGGTGGGTATATATTAAGGTCGGGTTTAAACCAAATCCAATTTTGTCCTTTGCTTTCAATTTCATTCATAGCAAGGCATTCTGACAAAACAATAAATGCTTCAGTGCAATTTATCAATGAAAACTGTGAACGTCAACTTTGCTCGCTCGATTTCTTGTTTTGATATGATAACACTGTTAAAACTTAAAAGGGCCTAGGTGGAAATCCGCTATTGTTATTTCCTGGCTATCTTGTTTTTAAATAAACTGTACTACTACTAATACTAACTGTTGAAAATAATCGGACCCAAAATAACATAACTTATAAAAAGAATTTCATAATATACTTACGTGTTTTGATTTCGCCTCGCCTATGCATCGTATGAGATTTTGAAAGCCCGTTGATATGTTCGCTCCTCTGGTACCATAATGTCCAGTTAAAAACCCAGGCAAAGACGCGAGGGTCTTTTCCATTATATCCGACATGATTATGACCCAAAATTGAACTTTCAAAATTTCAATTAATTCCAAACAGCATTATTTTCGCTTCGAAATCACTATCTCTGAAATATACGACTATGGTAGTCGCCATTTTGAATATATTATAACTTTACAACTGTTGAGGGCGCGCGATCGGCTCAATCAATGCCCAAGCCACCATCATGCACCACATCTAGCACTGAGAATGTAACCCATGTATGAATACAAATTGACAGAATGCAATCATTTACAGGGTATTGGTACACCCTATGTTTGCGTTGGGTTCATATGTTGGTTTCTTAACATGTCCCATTGAAGACGTTGAGAGAAAAAGAAAAAATTAGATTTAGACTGGCACCAGTCCCCTTGGGATTTTTTTCTCATAAATCTTCAACGGTTTTGAATTTATTGTTTATTTCAAATTTTGTAAAAGGAAAATGTCCCCAACATTTTTTTATTTCCCAGTTAGTCTCCCAAGGTACGTATGGGCTATAGTCTTCACCAGACTGTTTGCAATCACTTACTCAGGTCACTATTTGACACAAAAAAAGCACACTTGTGTTACAGTAATTTAACATTCAAATATAAAAGAGTGAGTTTCACGCATAGTGTGATCATCATATATATATATTACACTCTGCCACTGCGGTATAGAGCACTGTCTTAGCAGATTGATATATATATATATATATATATATATATATATATATATATATATATATATATATATATATATATATATATATATATATATATATATATATATATATATATATATATATATATATATATATATATATATATATATATATCATACAACTGTTTTTGTAATCCTATTAAAAGAGAACTTGGCCTGTAAAACTTGTGAAAATTAAGTTTACTCACAGAAGTCTATTTCTCTCTTTGCTGAAAATATTTATTTGCATGAAAATTTTACAAACCAGATCTCATCTCTGATTAGTAAAGGACATATATCTTTCTTACCATAGCTCAACATATTTTTTAGGACAATTACTGTAAATGTAACTTATAAACCATGTTTTTCCAAATATTTGAACAGGGGGAAGGTCATGTTCTAGAGAAAGGAAATTGAGGGAGGGCTACTTTTTGGAACTTGGAAGTGGTAGAACCAGGGGTTGGGTCAACGTTTTACAAAACACAGACCTGAATCGACCATTCCCCCTCCCCTAGCCCTCCCCAACCCCTATAATCATGATAATATCCAGTTTATTTACAAATCTGCAGCAATTTTAATGTTTTGCAATTTATAAAGTCAACCCATTTCTCCGTCTAGCATCAGTAACTTATGGACATCTGTAGAAATGTACACTGTCCAGTGACATAAGACTTTTACAATACAACAAACACTGCACGTATTTTCAAAGCAAGTTTTGATGTAAAAAAAAATCATATCAAGTTTTCGTACTACGTCCATGATATCATCGTACAATTTACTACAAACATTGTCAATGATCATCGCTAAATTTAAAACAAGCACGAGGTTCGCATTTACACATGGTCGTTTCGCGCCATTTCATGCCTGGGCAGGCGCTGGAAACGTGACGAACACGTGGACACAAGGTGTACACATATGGCAGACACTCGGTCATGTGATCATAATATTATGCGTAGAGTAAGGTCACATTACGTTAGTCTGTGCAGAGTGGAGTACTACGTTTGTACCTAGCCGACTTTCAGTGTTGGCGAAATCGTAAACTCCAGGTCGTGACACGGTTTTACAGGGCTTGTTTAGGTTGTTCCAGTCAATGACTCTTGTATTGTGAACATCTCTACTCAGCCGATATCAAAATGTCGTCAAGAATGGTCACAACGTCAACAACATCCAGACTGAGTCAACGTGATTCCACCGGTCAAGTAAATGGCGACGACGCCGGCCAAATTATGAACATCACTGTAAGTTAACATGTCGTTACATTTGTAAATCAACAGATTTTATACCATGTCATTTGGTTTTGAACTTGACCATCAACCTATAAAGTTGTCATTGTACAAATCTGCATAATTCCGAGAGAGCACATTTCCACCACGCGTTGCCCGTACCAGAGACAGACTCACTCAAAGTCAGAAATGCTGCGTTACACGTTTTCATGTTGTAATTCAGTGGGCTTTTATTTATAAGACTTATCGTCAGATTTCCACTGCAGGTCTCTTCGAAAGTCTTTCTAATATATTCATGTATAGAACAAAGTGATTTCCATTGCGGGGAAATTTACATGTACTGTTGTACATGTGTGTTGCGCAATGTAATTAATAGTGCACAGAGCTACGTCAGGTCATGTTATGGTGGGTATGCAAATCAGCTCGCTGTTCCATTCATAATCATCACACACTGGCCGCGCCTCTACTATGTACCATGTACCAAAGCATACGGGGCATTTCCATGTAGTTAGTAATCCATAACAGTACTATGAGAAAAAAAGCTGACCCACGAAACTCACCACACTAGTCATGTCGAGATAAATACAGCTATAGTGTTTTTGTGTGTGTGTTTTTTTTTTAATATTAGGGTACACCTGTATACCCCTTCTTTTCGGGCTTAGTTGCCAATCCCAGTAAATTGCATATTTAGTTTAACGGAGAGAGCACTTTCGAGTATCCAACCAAGGTATAATATTATATACATGATTCTCTTTGAGCTTTGTACATCAAAGACACCAGTCCACATGGCATTGTAAGATTCTCAACAACTGCAGTGTGGAGTAGCACAAGGCTAAATATATTTGGCCCGTTGCTTATCAGCTTTATATACATATCTGGTACTAATTGGTGCACTCATTTGACAAAACCTCAATTTCCAGCAATATCAATGCACATATAATAACCAGGTATCTTTACTACCAATATATGTATTAAATGCATAAATTGCAGACCAAAATGCAAACTGCTGCTCATTTTATCAAATACTAGATGACAGAAAGGTAAACTTAATTTATTGCATATGTCAATATTATTACAAATGAAGTTTGCCAAAGTTGTTCTGTGATATCAAAACTTGACTACTACTACGATGCCTTTCATTATAACTTGTGTATGGGCCCTCAGCTAAAAAGTTGAAATTGAATGTTTAGTGGTTTTCCTATAAGCATGCAGTCCAGGTGAAGTGCTTTGTGTATTGACAAACATGGTGAGTCATCATGTCGCACTTTACAGCTGCAGCAGAGATATCCAAAGTCCCAACCCCAAAATCCAATATGGCTATCACTTTTAAAGGGAAAAGGTCATTGTAAATTTAATATGTCAGGTCTGTTCAGAAACAATTTATTTTTCCCCAAGTGAATTCTGACATCAATAAGCCATCTTCAATGTGGTGGTCTGAACTTAGGATGAACATAATTTACTAGTATTCTTGCAAAATGGCTGGACAGGTACTTAATCTGAAGTGAGTACATCAATAGACAATTTGAATTCATACACATTTTCTCTTCTTCCAGAAACAGATATGTTTCAAACAAATCACGTGTCCTCCTTCTGTGTAAATGATTTGTTTAAAACATATGTCTGTTTCTCAATCAAAAGTGGAAGAAGAGAACGTGTGTATGAATCTCTAAGTGCTTCCATGTTAAACATAAATTGGGTTATATGATGTATGAACTTTTGCAGTGACCCAGGTTCCTATAGACTGAAAGATTCGTAGTTGTGTAAACTCTGGTTAAATCATTTGTTACTCATCACTTGGTGTTTAGCAAATGATTAACAGGAGTGCTAGCCAACAATGACAAATATGTGTGTGGGTGAGCAAGGCTTTAGGGGTATGCCCCCTTTAGAACTGGTCCTTTGATGCTCACTACAATTATGGCCTAAGCTGTTTAAAAATGCCTAGTTCCTGGCGAGGTCAGCCCTAGTAGCATATGACAACACCTGCTTGTGTGAGTTGAATGACTGCTGTATTTTATTTATTATGAATGACATCAGGTTCGTGAGTATGTAAAATCTTCATGCAAAGTACTAATGAATTGTATTTAGTGTCAGAAAACATAACTTCCCATACATATTAGTAGATTTCTGCAGTGTAATTTTGTGACAGACAATAATAGCCAATCTTTTTACTTACAGGATGCTGACAAAGAGAGTACCTCTGATGTATTACCAGAATACAAGACTGACAATGAACTACCATTACAGAGTAGTGTAGCTGATGTAACCATGGCAACATGTGTCTCATCAAACGGAACTGCTCAAAATAGAAGGTAAAGATTCTCATAAATTTAAAAGAATGTCGTTGTATTGGAAAGTTAAACATATAACAAAAATGAAATCTACAATGACCTCAGCAACTTAAGACAGAGACCATAGTGATGGTAAATTGGTGTCATTGCCTCATCCTGTTGTAATTGGTTTATTGACTTACCGGTAATACAATGCGACATGACATGACATGAGACTGGAGAATATATTATTCATGGTTCCAAGAATCAATTGGATAGTACAATATAGTTACATTGGAATGGTAAATTGGAAAACGAATGCATGATCAAGGTCAGTAGTAGACAGATCGAAAGGTCGCATTCGTTTCCAATTTACCGTTCCAAAGTAACTATATTGTACTGTCCTATGACGTGACATGACACAACAATACAATACATTACATTATACTAGGCATGCAGTACAATCAATACAACAAAGTGTAGTACAGTACTGTATTAATGTCATTTCTAGAGTTACAACATATAGAGTGAAATTAATATTCTTGTGGCATGTCTGTGTGGTGGCAGTGTGACTAACCATTGTAAATAGCTTGTTGGTGTAAGCTTTGTATATGAAGTCATAAGTGCAATCAGAACTGCAATTGTGCAATGTAGTATAGTACAACACAACATAATGCATGTGACCGTATAATAGAACAATTATATAGTTATAAATTAACACAAAGGACACATGATATAAATACAATTCTATACTAAAAGATCAAAGACAGCTACAGTTTAAAACAAGGCAGACATAATAACAAAAGAATAAACAACCTCAAACAGCAGTTGTTATTGCAAATTGCAAATTGTTGCAAATTTGTAAATAAATTATTGAAAAAGGATGCAAGTGTTGTACATGGTAACGTAAAATATGGTAAAATAAAAGGAATTATGCAATCATTTCTATAATCATCACTAAAGGTGACTTTTTGACTTTGATATATACATGTAAAAATACACAAATGTCTAGATGTTTGAAAATGTAAATGAAAAGATGTGAATTTAAAGAATATGTTAATCTAAATACAGCTGTTTGTTCTAATTCAATGAGTTGAACTTACATAAGTATGTTTGAAATTTTAGGTCCACATTCTGAGAAACTGGCTTTTATTATCCATTTCTCTCTTTCATTGGTGTAGCATGATGGACACTACAGGTGATGCAGTGAAAGTGCATGTCGGACTCGCAGAGGCCGATGCAGATCAAGTGGTCCCTGAAGTTATGGAGGAAGATGATGTCAGCGAAGAATTGAGAGACAACCCTGATACAGCAACTGAGACTTCTAGTGTCTTCAGTCAAGACATGGAGATCCTTGATTTGAAGATAGAAAGTGGGTCTGCTGAATCAGGAAGAAATGTTGAAGATTTAAGAAAAGAAGTAGCTGAGAAAAACACAGCATATGAAGAGGAGGGAGGGAGTAGAGTGAGAATTGATGAGTGTGTGTATAGCCCAAGGGATGGGGTTGGTAGGCATGGTGATGAGGTTGGGGTTGGTAGCCATGGTGATGGGATTGGTAGGCGTGATGATCTGCAAAGATCAGATGAGATTACCATATGTTTAGACAGTGATGAGTTACCTCATCAAACTTCATCTGTTGAGAATAACCTCTCAATGGATAAAGATGACGTAACTGAAAAAATTGCTAGAGAGTCAGAATTAGGGCCTGCGTACGTCTACAGTGAAAGTCTAAGGGCTCTCTCACCTTCACAGGAGGATCAAGTTGTACCAATTAATGAGCTACGTCATGATTTAGTAGATGTAGATTATTTGATGCTACGAATGGACCAACCTAGTCCAGCTGGTATCAATTCAGCTGATGACTGTATGGTTGGTGAGAATCTTCAAAATGATCTACCTGATGCTGATCTGTCTCTCAGCTATTTTGTGGATCATTTTGAAAACGAGCCACAAGAAGATCTGTTCTTGTGGCAATATGATTATGGAAATGTCATTTGACAAATTCCGTAACCAAGGTGACTGCTTCTTCTGTATGCAAATGAGACCCTGAGTATTGTTGGTGTATACATATACATGTGTATGGAAGGCAGCATTCAGTGAGAGAATTGCATGTCCAGTAGAATTGGGGCACAGGCAGGTTACATACATGACATAATCAGTGCACTAGGGAACAACCTGTGTTATGCCCTAGCTTGGAAGTATAACACTTCTATGGCCATAGCAAGCTGTTATCTGGGTTTGGTGGGGCTAATTAATGAACCACAAATGTTGCCTATGTACACAATGTAATCACAGCTTACATATTGTTGTTTTGACATATATTTTTAAACGTCCTCAATCAACTCCTGGCTCTAACCATAGACCCTACATGTGTATGGTCTATGCTCTACCTTCAGTTGAAGCACTGTTGACATAAGAAGAGATTTGTTTGGCTATAAATGGGGAAATGACTGATATGCATATTATCATAAGGTGGTTTAATTTGTCTTTTCGGTCAAAGTCTTTAATTCCAAAACTACAGAGCAGATTGAACTGAAATTTGATGGGGATGCATCTGGGTGTGTGTATACATGAAGAAATATCAAGCATATAATAATCTCATGAGTGATATGCAAATTAAGTGTAAAAATGTGAATTTTGGTCAAAAACTTAAATCTCAGAAAGTACTTTGTCAATGAGACTAAAACTTGGTGAGATGTTACTAGAAGTGTTATTCTGCAGATTTTCTGTAAAATGTTTTGACCCTAGCAACAATGACCATGCCCATAGCAACAGCCAAATGGCAGTGTGTTTTGGTCAAATAACATCATAAAAATTTGCCCTTGTCAGGAATAACTACCTGAGTTTAGGACTATAAGAAGGTTTCCGATTCAAATTAATATTCTGTATTTGGTGGGTTTGTATTTCATGTACATATTGCATTGAATGATGTGATGTATAGACATCCTTTGGGAACAGCTATAGTCTTGTATCCTGAATTTGCCAATTGGACAAAATCTCTCCCAACATTTCTCTCATATAGTGTTTTCAATAGATGTCCCCCAAACCTCATAACATGCCTCTCAAATTCACAATGACTTGCTAATAGTGAATTTTGGGCAAAATACAACCCTTACACTAGTTGTCTAGAAATGCTGTTTATCAGAATGTTGTGTTATCAGAGTTGGATTATTAAAACTGGCTTTGAAGGTGCTGTAAAGTCTTCTCCTTATCACACTATCAAACACACACACATTGATACTAAAACAATAGCAGGTGCCACTGATTTGCACGCCATGCTTTTATCAATTTGCTTATGTCTGTGAAAGTTAGACATGGTGTATATGGCAAATATGGCTAACTTTCATGGACATAAACAAACTGATAAGAACATGGTGAATTTACATCAAAGACACCTATTGTTATTTTGCATCAATATATGTCTGCTTGATATAGTGTGATAAGGAGATGACTTTTCAGCACCTTCAGAGCCAGTTTTAACTGACTACTACTGATAAAAACAATGTTCTGATCAACAGCATTTCTAGATAACTAGTGCAAGGGTTGTATCCGACTCACAACACATCCCACAGCGAGTTGATCTTTGTGAGATGTGTCATCCTGCTGCCAATCATACCCACAACCACTGTCCTTCTATATGTATGTGATAGAGGGACAGTGCCAGTGTACACCAACAATACTCCTAAAATAATGGTCTTGTTTGCACACAGAAGAAGCACCACCGTGGAGACCTTGCTCAGTGACTAGAGGCTATGTACTTGTCATAATTGTGTCAAAGAGAAATTTAAGTTTGAGTTGTATGTGCAAAATATTTCTAGCATACTAGTTCATCTAAATTTGAACTGATGGGTAAGTTTGCAGACCATTCATTTTACCAGTTTTACTTAATTACAAGGTTAACTTTTAAAGACTCGATCAATACAATGGCGTTTTTTTATCTGTATGTACATATACAACCCTTGCACTAGAAATGCTGTTGATCCGAACGTCATTTTATCAGTAGAAGACAATTAAAACTGGCTCTGTAGGTGCTGAAAAGTCATCTCGTTATCACACTATATCAAGCAGACATATATTGATACATTATAACATTGGGTGTCTCGTGTGTTATCACACCATTTGTTTATCAGTTTGTTTATGTCTGTGAAAGTTAGTCATATTGCCATATACAATATTTCTAACTTTCACTGACAAATAAACTGATAAAAGCATCGCATGAATCTACATCTACAGTTGTGTTTGAATCAATGTAGGACAATTTGATAGTGTGATAAGGTCAAGACGTTTAGGCACGTTCAAAACCAGTTTCAGTAATCCACCACTGATAAAACAATGTTCTGATCAGAAGCATTTCCAGATAACTGGTGCAAAGGTAGTAAGTGTACACAACAACGACAAGTCCAAAATATAAGGTAATATTTTCGTTATCTTGGACAATGAATCCCTGTGGGATTTTTAATGAAAAGATTTATTTTATGGATACAAGATAATTGTACCATATGATCTATTTCGTGAATCCTTGTTCAAAAGGTCCGATAGTTCCTATGGGACAGGTGAAACAAGAATAAAAATTATTTTATGGATACAAGATATGTATTGTACCATATCATAATCTGTTTGGTGGATACTTGTTAAAAAGGTCCATTAGTTCCTATGGGACAGGTGATTAAAATAGACAACATTGAATGTTGTGAATGCAGTGAAGAGTTTGTTACATTAAACACTCCACTTCAACTAGGTTAAGGGAAGGCTAGAAATAGTTTTGCTACCGCTGTTACTCTTTCAGAGGACGATACAACATTTACTACAACTTACAAATGTTTTGTGGTAGTGTGTGTGTATACTTAATTATACAATAATATCAATTTTTCCAGAGATATTGATAGAAATTTGTGTAAACCGACCAAAAAACTAGTCACTGAGCAAATCCTCTTTATATATATTATCACATAGTTACTACTGTGGAAAGCAAGCTATCAGCAAACAGATAGACACAAACTCACAGTAGGGTGGCGTCTCATATAACGAGTTTTCCCTAAGTTGCCACCACATATGTAGTCAGTGTTTGCACTGTCTTCATAACGGTGTGATTTTGATAGCTATACTTAACCCAAGACACTGCTATCTTAGTTAGCTGATAGCTTGTTTTCCATTGTAATATTATTCAGAATGCTAAAACTCAATTTGAGGAAGGTTTTTATGTCTATAAAAGACTGCATGGATACAGTGGTTATATTATCTTTAGATGTTTGTAATCATTGACATGTGTTTCAAAATGTTAGAGTTTATCACATCATATTTATATATATTTAGTTATAGAATGATGTAGTACTACTGTTGACATATTTGGTTGGTTATTTGTGTGTTTTACATTCTAGCTTTTAGCGCTACTGAATCTCAGTGTGGTAGTGCTATAGGAAGTGTCTGTGTTGTGTATGTCTCTGTGTCTGTGTTGTGTCTGTCTCTGTGTTTGTATACACAAATTAAAAATGAAAATGCCTTGATATTTGGTGGGGATTATCTAGTTTGGAAATTGAAGATTTGAATTATTTGATAAAATATCAGAATATATCAATTAATACCATAGTTTACCACATGGCTGTTATGATATATACCCCCACCCCTCAGTAAATAATTGTGCATTTATTGGTAAGGTTAAAGTTGAGTTCTTGAATCTGAAATTAAGTCACATGATCAAAATCAAGTGACACAATATCACATATTGTCATTATGAATTAACCTTTGCCCAAATATTTATTGTGTGACTCTACAAGATAAATTTGCTAATGACGATGTGTATGACTTCTTACAATACAAAAGACAGCAATAGCCTAAGAACCAATGTTATTAGTGATTGGTGTGTTGTAGACTAGCTAGGCTATAGTAAAAATGATAAGACTGTAGCAGTCAGGAATTCTGATGTGTGATCAACAAATTCAACAGTCACGCCATTAAATATCACTTTGTCAAGGTTACATCAGTTTCAAGACATCCATTTCAAGGGGAGACAGATAATGAGAGGTACATTGAAATAGAATTCTACCTTTACCTTGTAAACTGATCTTGTCCATCTTACATCTGATCTGTGCCTGTCTTGTATATTAATATAGTAAGAAAGTAAGTTTTGTGATACCCATGAGTGATGTAATGTTATCAAACTTACATGCATTCCAATTTGCCAAGTGCTTGGATTATGGAAATACAAAATTATGTGCATGATTTAGGAAATGGTTCATTCCATCACTGACCAAATAACAGTCTAACTAACATTCCATAATTCATAATCAATATTAATAATTTCTCTCATCATTTTTCTGTTAATTGTGTAATGTGTTAATGTGTTTGTATATGTTTATACTTTTCTACTGCAATGATGAAACAGCTTGAAAGCCAGTCTTTGTGTTGAAATTATGGTTTATAGCTAACTTCACTGGGGATCATGTCAACCATCAGGTACTAGCTGACTTGGTTGTACACACATATGGCTTGTGATGCTGTATATATTAGCCTCTGTAGAGACTGGATGTACCTGGCAAGTGCTCGTTTACATCACAGTCTGCGAACTCAGTAATTAAATTTAGTATTTTTTGGCCAACCTGCCTGACATGAGGAAAAGTCTGTGTAAAATTAGCATATCACCTGTTGACATTCATGTTTATTTTATACACGAGTAACATTTTCATGTATGGCCACATGTGGGTAAATTGACATGATCAATGTATAATATAGGTATCCATGAAGAATACTAAATTTGAATAGGGAACTTGCAATCCAAACTGAGCATGCTCAGATGCAAAGGACTATGGGATTATCTGTGGTTATTGTAATACCTAATCTGGAGCTACTGATAAAAATAAACCTCCCACAATGGTCAGGGCAAATATGAATTGATTATCTGTGGTTACAAACAATGCAACATTATTGTTTACAATACTAATTGATTAGCATTTATCACCCCATTTCCCATGATGCAACATTCAACATGGCGGGTTTGGAAGTTCCCTATTACAGAGTTGCAGGCTGTGTGGATCCAAGAGAATTCTTGCCAGGTTCACTACAGCCTTCTATAGCGGCTATTCTGTAATACATATTGTAGATGTCAAATGGTTTGTGACATCAATCCTATGGTATATTGTTGATGTTCACTACCCAACAGTAGAGTTCCAGCTTTTAGTATTTCTAAATGACGATACTTAGTAATATTGTATTATGTATATTTAGAGTTTAAAATTATAATGTAGTCGTATTATATTTTGAATAGTATGAAGACATCATGGTCCTCTTCCTCATAGTGCATAGACTCCACCAATGTTGGTGGAAGGTCTGTGCTTAGTGTAAGCAGATGATAGGTTATTTATATCTTTTTAGTAAACTTGCCAGTTCACATTTACTGTTCTGAAGGGGTGCCTGTTGATCATTACTACATTTAATCGCCTCCATTGCTGTTGTGTTTAATGTTAATCCTCCCTCAAGTAAGTCATTTATTTCATCAAAATTGACACTCGGGGAGTGGCCAGTCATTTACACATACAGTATAGTGTCTCGTGGAACGATAATTTGACTGTAATGTGAGAATTTTGAGCCACTGTGGCAAATGACAATATTTTCAGCATTTCGCAATTTCTTCCACATTTGTGAGTGCGTCAAATGGATAGCATGAGTAGGAAGACAACAAGGCAGCTAATGGAGGACATGAACTATATCTAATAACATTTTTTTTACCAAAAAACATAGAACTATAGCAACTTGAATTATAATTGTGAAGTACTAAAAGAACAAGTGTCTTACAATATATTCATTTTCTTCTGATTTTAAAAACTATAATTTTTCATGCTATGTATTGAAGTATTATTTTTCAGTAGAAATTACACATTTGCATATCTAAGAAAATATAGACAAATATATAACATTGCTTTTTTCATAGCATCCAAGAGTTGAACCAGGGATGTATTGTTTAAGTCCCTGTTTGAACATATATGGACTAGTGTTTCTTTTGGTAGAATAGAGTTTTACTTTCTGTTTGTTCGAGAGTGTGAGTGGAACAAATTAGAACAGCATATGTTTAACTGTCATGTTTACTGACTGACACCACAATTTGTTCAAGATTACAGATTCTGTAGGCTATTGTGTAGTAAGTGACAAACAGAAAGCAATAAAAAACTATAAAAGCAAGACTTTTGGGATCATGTGTTTTAATAGATGTATTTAGATGCATTGGTTGTCTCCCTATACAACATACTGTACCCTCTGAGTAGCCCCAGAAGGCAGCCTTCCCCTCTGAGTAGCCCCAGAAGATAACCGTCCCCTCTGAGTAGCCCCAGAAGACAACCGTCCCCTCTGAGTAGCTCCAGAGGACAACCGTCCCCTCTGAGTATAGCTCCAGAAGACAACCGTCCCCTCTGAGTAACCCCAGAAGATAACCGTCCCCTCTGAGTAGCTCTAGAAGACAACCGTCCCCTCTGAGTAGCCCCAGAAGATAGCCGTCCCCTCTGAATTCCTCCAGAAGACAACCGTCACCACTGAGTGGCACCAGAAGACAACCGTCCCCTTGGAGTAGCCCCAGAAGACAACCGTCCCCTGAGTAGCTCCAGAAGACAACCGTCCCCTCTGATTAGCCCCAGAGGACAACTGTTCCTTCTGAGTAGCTCCAGAAGACAACCATTCCCTCCGAGTAGCTCCAGAAGACAACCGTCCCCTCTGAATAGCCCCAGAAGTCAACCGTCCCCTCTGAGTAGCCCCAGAAGACAACCATCCCCTCTAAGTAGCTAGAGAGGACAACCCTCCCCTCTGAGTAGCTCCAAGACAATGCTACCCTTCGAAATCCACATTTCTTTATCATTTCACAAGTAGCAGGAACAAGCCATCATCGTAAACCACAGCCTCTTTTATGGCACCGTCCAAGATGCACCGTCAGTTCACAGTATGGTGGACAAAATAACAGCTCTGGTTTGTAAGAAGGAACAAGCTTTCATGTAGCAAAATTTGGAGAGAATTTAAGAACTTTTATATTCAGGAAAATTTGTCTGACGCACAATATTCCACTCTAAAAGAAGCAAAGTGTAGAGAAATATCCTTGTATACTATTGATTAGTGAACACTGTCGTCTCTTAACTCTTGGTGATTGAACACTGCCCTCATTGTTGAATTAACATATGGCTAGCAAGAGTTAGCATAGCCACCATTGGAAGGTAATGTTACCTATAACAGTATGAATACCTAATGTATTAGGATAATGGTTTTGTCCAATATGGTATCATTGTTTAGGTATTAGAGATACAGGACTCTAGTATTGTGTTTGTCAATCCAAGCTGAATGTTTACCGAAAGGACATTTCAATCTTTTTTTTACTATATCAAGGACAAGATTTTGCAAAAGTGAATACATGTGTACATCTACTGTACTGAGAGATATTCTTCCGTGTTATTTTTTGTGTTATGCAAACTACTGAAATGAGATGTGAGCCACATACATCGAGTGGATTAGGACATACCGGTATGTGTTCTTATCATTATCTATCCTTAAAGTGAGATGAAACTGCAATCATTAATGACAATAATATACGCTTTTGGAAAATATGTGATCATCACCTGTGCAGTGGCCAAGTATCATAGTGTTGAAGAAGGAAACTGCAGTACCATGGGAAACCTATGTACTTCGATAGGGTCAAACTGAGCATCACCTTTCTTGAGGCACAATATCAGCAATTAATTGGTAAATATTCACGACATCTGATGAAATTCTGAGCCACCAATAATGGTACAGTAGACTTTTTGGCCAATAGCTGCACACGACACACACAAACCTGCACTCGAGACATACCCACATACATGCACTCGACACACACTCACACATACATTCACTCACACATACATACATACTATATTCCATAACTTTCAGATATAATCAGGTGTTAACCTATTATGTCATGCCTTGAATTCCTTGATAAAGAATTTTTATTTGAAGTTGAATATTATTTATATATCAGCCCAATTACACTTTATCCACTGATGAAAATACTCAGGACAAACTATCTAAGTATCCGTTGGTATCTTGAAGCATTTTAATTCTGTCCATACAATGTACAATTCAGCTTAAATTACATGTACTTTTTTCAATGCACTTCTAGCATTAATTTAAGCTGTGACCAACATATCACAAAAGTAACACATCAATTTTATTGATTGTTTGCACAGAGATTTGCTAAATAAAATGAAGTCTAAAAAACCTGCTGGCTAGTTAAAATTGTAAATATTGAAGGACACTGGAAGAGGGTTTTATATGTGCTCTTTTGGTCCATTTTTGTCAAATCCAGCTTCTAAACTTGAAATAAATGTACAGATCTTCGTCAAAGTGTTTTGCTGCGTTCTTGGCAAAAGTTGCAAGTACAGGCAATAAGAAATGACTGAGCAGCAAATGTTTTCCATGAGAAAATGGAAAGTGATCTCTTGAACATATTTGTTGCTAAGACGTGTGACGTTACATGACAAACACTTTTTCGGCTTGGTCTATGGTGAATGTTTCTTTGGTTCTTGGACAGACGATTTTTCCATCGTGCTCAGCAGCCATGACTCTTAAAGACTGCAACAAGAGAAATTGATATGGTTACTTTATTTACTATTGTACTTCACAAAGGTGTGTGTGTTTATGTATGTATGTATGTATGTATGTATGTATGTATGTATGTATGTATGTATGTATGTATGTATGTATGTGTGTGTGTATGTGTGTGTGTGCCTGCGTGAGTGCATGCATGCATGTGTGTGTACATGCATGCATGCATACACACACACATATATACATACATACATAATATATGTATGTATCAGACTTGAACAATACTATGTTTGTTTTGATGAACGATTTACCTGTCTGTATTTAGTAAATTAGTACCATCACATTTTACCACAACCATTTAAAGAGTATTTTATGGTGAAAAGTGGTATACCTTTACCCACCCATGTATTGTTCTCATACTACTTTTCCCTGTGACCAACAATACCTCACAATAGCAATTCAATGATAACGGAGAGAAGACAAAATACTGTGACAAGCACACACAAGGCTACAAATCTTGCATACTCCGTATCTCAATGTGGCAGCCAGTCACTAGCAGTGGTATCACAATAAAGTGATCAACAAAAAGAAAGGCTGTTCTAGTGATAGGTAGACATTTTAAGACTACACACTGAAATGTACATGTTTCAATACAAATCTATGCCATGTCTACATGTATGTAAATATTATGTATGGACAGGGCTCAATGGATTTATGATGCGGGACACTTATTTCAGAGACATCAAGCAAACTATTGTCTATTGTGGTACTGCATCTAATAGATAAGGCCAAAAAAAATATATCTGGTTCTGGTCTGCACGCGTGCCCTGAATACCCTCGCGCCGATCCTTTTTTTTCCGATAATTTTTGCTTTCCTGTTTCTTATTTATTCCTGATATCAGGAGAACAAGCAGCTGAAATCTACCCTACATGCCAAGACTGCTTAAATACAAAGCCTAAACTGCTTCGAAGAAAAAGGAAGTTTTTCCAGAGATAAATATGATAGAACAGAGTATGTAAAGTGTCAAAAAAATGTGTATTTACTAATTTGCAAAAAAAAAAATTCACGTCGTCGCACCACTTTAGAAAGTTTACCCTGACCAGAACCAGATTTTTTTTTTGGGCCTTTAATATATACATTTTTTTTTTGCAATATACATCACTTTGGAAGTGTTCTATACAGTCCAAACATACTTGCAAAGATGTATTTTCTAAAATTTTCAACTTTGTTGCAAAATGCATCTGACAGAAATGTTAACTTTGAGATCATCATTAAAAGTCATTTGGAAGTTTTCATACAGTTCAAACATGTGACTAAATATTTTAGGTGTTCTCATACACTTTTTAACTTGATTGCACATGCAACCGACACAGAAAATGTTCACTTTGAGCCCTGGTCAAAGTAAAGGGTTTTATGTAGTTCTGCATTATTAATTTGACAGAAAATTTGTGGCAATAGAGGGTTTTAAGTGTACAAGGGTAACATCACGGGAATATAAAACCCATTACTACATGCGTACTAGTGATTATTTTGCACAGGTGTATGCCCATACTGGTATTTGCACTGCCTAGATGCAAATTTATGCAAATGAGTGTCTGAGCCATCCCAATCACACCATATGATTTTATGGTAATTTTATGTTTTGGATTAACATATGTAATAATAACAGAACCCTGTGCCATGTGAGTTCCAGTGTGGATACTTTGGGGGTAGTTGCACTCATTCTTGCAATTTTTTTTGCTGCACTTCCACTCACAATGCTCATGAAAGTACGACCACAGAGAACACTGCAGTCACTCGTCCAAATACCCCAAGTATGCCACACTTGCACTCGTGCAACACTGGGTTCGATCATATTATTGATGCCAAATTAATTTAAGTTATACTCATAATACAGACCTACATAAAAAGCCTTTGATTGACACAACATTTCAGTTATATAAATGATTGGAAGAATCTTCATTGTTCTCATATTTAGAAGTGTTTGAACAAAAGATAAAAACTTACATTTTCACCATACACATAGCCATTAGGTAGCATCATAGGTGGGTTGTGTTCATTCATTACATGTCCTGCAATATACACAATACAACTGTTAGTACCGACATGTTACAAAAAATATACTCAAAATCATCGAAATCATCATTTTCTGGGTGTGACGAATGATTAAGGGTATTAAGGGTAAAGTGATCTTTATACTAGCAGCTTGGGGATACAATGCATGTAACAATACACATGCCTGTCATGAAATATACAATTCTAGACTGGACATAGAAATGAACATATAAATCTACACTGGACATGACCATGAAACATACAAGTCTTGACTAGGCATTGATATGATGTCATAAAAACATACAAATGACTTCGTCTATAAATGTACTACCTGTCGGTCCTGAAACATACATGTCTTGACTGGACATGGTAAGAAATATACAAGTCCTTAAACGCACCTGTCATGAAACATACAAGTTTGCAAACACACCTGTCCTGAAACATACAAGTCTGTAAACGTACCTGTCATGAAACATACAAGTCTGTAAACGTACCTGTCATGAAACATACAAGTCTATAAACGCACCTGTCATGAAACATGCAAGTCTGTAAACGTACCTGTCATGAAACATACAAGTCTAGATTGGGCACAGTGTGCAAATGGCAGTGGCTTGGCTAATTCATTTAAATTCTTATTGCATACAGGACACTCTGGGTTCTTTCCATCATCACGATAACAATGGCTGCGGCACCAATTAAGGAAATTTATTGCTTGCACACAAAACCTTCTATAAATAGTTCAAAATTACGACCAAAATGAAAGGGTATGCTACCAATTTTCCTTCATCAGTTGTTTAACGATATATCTCATGAATACCAGTAAATATCGCTGCCCTCAGTAGTGGCCATATTTAATCTATCACAGAATTTCTGTAGTCATACAATACTAAACGAAATACATAATATTGTGAAACACAACTTTCAACAGGTAATACACACTATATTTTGAAAGAAATCCCTTTGTTATAATTATATACAATTTGTACGAAATCTAGTGCAGCATGTATGGCAACATATATGTACATGCACTATATACATCAGTTGTTTGTCAACCACTAGTCTAGAGGCTGTCTGTGGCTTTGGATCCTTCTTCACGTCTAGAGGAACAAGGAGTTCACATTGCAAATTCAAACAAAGCCATAAACACAGCTATTAATACTGTGCACGTGTTAATCAATCACAGAATTCTGCCAGTAAGTAAGTGCATATATTGTGGGTAGTTACACAATGTCCAAATATGGTACATTTGTCATCTTGGGATGCTACACTGTTTACGTCATTCTAACAGTTGGGGTTTATTCATTTGCATGAACAACTTTTAGTTCATGACTTCTTATTCCTTTAGATGCGGTGAAGGATAGCTTCAAAGTTAAAGCCACGGATAGCCTCTCAGACTTGTCAACCACCTGACCTGCTTCCCTGCGCATAACTCGCCATGCATATTTCTCATGATGTAGAAATACAGTCATGCAGAACGAGTTTATTTGACATGGTATCATTCACAGACAGAGCTGTTTTTAACTTCCATTCTTACACTTTGAATTAAACCATATGGTCTCACTCCCTTTACAACAAATCAAATATGGCTGCTGCTAATGCCAGACTTCTCTTGTATATTTTTAGAAGCTCGAATCTCACAATACCATGAAATAATGAGGGGAACAATATTTTAGTGTTTATTTTCAAGAAATTGAAAAAGTAGCTTACACCATTCCTTGCCAAAAACAGGTACTTCCCAGTGTTTTTGTTGAGGGTGGTAAACAGGTGAAATCTAACTGAGTATACCCCTATTATTTTACCAGGGTTCCCCACCAAAATTACGTTTTTGAAGCTATGCCAGTTTTACCATATGCCCACTTTCTGTTACCACGGTTCCCCAACCTTTAGCAAAAAACACTGACTACACTATCCTTATATTGTTGTGGATTTTTTTCACTGTGAACATTGTCCAGACTAAAACTTGTTGATTATAATTCACAAAAGGATACGGTGTCTTCAATGCAGCTAGACCAGATTCTAAAGTGACAGTAAACACTGATGTGGAATTCAGTTGATGAAGTTTAAAATTATCAGTCCTGAACTGTTCAACTAGCATCTGCCAACGTGTACAGTCTAGAAGATCCTGTAATAAATCACACAAGGTTCAAGTCAACATCAACATGTACATGAAATTTGAAAACGTAATCTAAATATTCTGGAACTTTAAAAACGTACCAAAGGTACATTGTGTATAGTGTCTTATCATAATAGGTGGAGTCATGATGGGCGAATAGTATAAAATAGTATAGTATAGTATAGTATAGTACAGTACAGTACAGTACATTACAGTACAGTACAGCAAAGCATAGCATAGCATAGCATAGCATAGCATAGTATAGTGTAGTGTAGTGTAGTGTAGTGTAGTGTAGTATAGAAAACTTTTGAATGAGAAGACCGACACTTGAACTAGAAGACCGACACTTGAGTTAGAAGACCGACACTTGAACTAGAAGACCGACACTTGAATTAGAAGACCGACACTTGAACTAGAAGACCGACACTTGAACTAGAAGACCGACACCTGAACTAGAAGACCGACACCTGAACTAGAAGACCAACACTTGAACTAGAAGACCGACACTTGAACTAGAAGACCGACACTTGAATTAGAAGACCGACACTTGAACCAGAAGACCGACACTTGAATTAGAAGACCGGTTTTTTGAACTAGAAGACCGACACTTGAATGAGAAGACCGGTTTGTCGTTATCGGCCACGGTAGTTATTACAAGTAGGTAAGAGGCCAGCTGTGATCCTATATGTGAACCATTTTAGTCTACACGCTATCAATGGCTTAAAATTCCTTCTCATGTCTAGCTCAATGAGGTTCTGAGATAAAATTTCAAATTCAAACAAAGCCACCCACAGAGCCATGAAACACAGAAATCTGCCCAATAATAAGTTACTGTTCATTGGGGCAGTTACATAATGTCCAAATATGGTATATTTACGTCTAAATATGGTACATTTGTCATATCAGGATGCTATTTATACACTGTTCACATCATTCTAACAGTTGGGGTCTATTCATTTGCATGAATAACCTTTGCTTCATGATTTCTTATTGAGCTAGATGGGGTGAAGAACGATCTTGAGATTCGGAGCCACAGATAGCCTCTAGACTAGAACCACTGTCCCTGTATGTATTTCCTGAATTGTTAACCTTGTAAAACTTACCCTATAAGGTGAAATCTGAGTGTCTGAAGGATATGCTAGAAGTCCCATGACCTTCTGTACTTCAGGTAGTTGATGAGTCTCTAGATTCGAAAAGAATCTGCGAGCATGTCGTATTGCCTCCATGCGCTTGTTGAAACGTATTAGTTCTATGAATTCTTGTGTTCGTAAATTAAATTCTAGGGAGCTCTGTAATGGGAGGGACGAAAAGAGTCATACTCATGCAATTATCGCATCATTTTTGAAAAGTGATAAAAACTGGTATTTACTTTCTTGTTAATTGATCTGACCTTTCATACATTTTCATACTCATCATTGCAGTCACATCAATCTGAGACAATTTGTTACATCCCCACTGCATAAAATGGCCAAGAGAAAAAAGTGTTCTGGATACTGAATTTAAACACTGGAACGTCAATGACCTGGAAGAACATACTTATACATACTCCTGTGATTACTAAGTCAAAATATATCCTAACAGCTGCAAGAACAGGAAGTATCTGAGTGTATCTGTTCCATCATAAGATATCTTGCTTTGTATTTCTCCTTGATACACACGCACGCACACACGCAAGCACGCGCGCGCACTAAGTTGAAGATGTCCAAAACAAAAATATGGGATTTACACCCGGGTCACTCTATGTCACGACAACATACATCTATGTCTTTCATTATGACATGCTCTCCAAATACGAGTCAAACATTCCATTACTATTCACAATTTTTCAATTTATACTTGTATAGGTGTAATTATATTATTCTTCAGTCAGCTGAAAATACCTATGATCTATGGTTTTTTGTCACTTCTTGTCTTTGAACTAAAAGTGATAAGGGTTTCAAATTCAACACACATCTGAAATTATATACTGTAATGCATAGTGTATACGGATGTATTTGGCTTGAAGTGTTCTGGACATACCTTGATTTTTCTAAGTTTAGATTTGTTATCGTGGCACCATGCTAGACAAGCTGAGGTCTCTCTCCTTAATAAAGATTCTTCCACTTCTTTAGATATCATGAACAGTTCTATATTGGTAAGATCCTGCATATAACAAAATAGAATTTTAATTTGATAACTTGTCAAAGATTGAAAAGATTTGACATTTTTAAAAACTTTTTTAAGTCAAGTATTAAAGATTGCTATTAATAACTCTCAGTGTTCTCCCTAGGCCCTTGAAGCGGCACGGCACCGTGACGCTTGGACGGCAGGCCGTGACGCTTGACAATGTGCCGTGACGCTTTAGATCTTGCCCGACATCCTTGTTTATGATATGGTAATGATTACCAGACAGATTTCATTGAAGTTTGCCATCAGTATTGTTTTCGATAGGAATAAAATGCGTAAACCCGCTAATGTTAGTGTGATTCACACTCGGTACAACAGCTTTCGGTAAATCAAAGGCAAAACCGGCCCATCCGTAACGTCGGTTCGACCGTAGAAGCATGTCGGAACTGCCAGATTTTGACAACTATAAAATCAAACGATGCCGTGCCATTTTGCTATAAAGTATAAAAGTTCGACAAACGCATGAAGTTGACATTCAGTGTCTAGTTAATTTTCTATGAGTGACAGAGTAACAGTGATAACACCGTATGTCTCAACCCAAGAGCATGAGCATGTGCATTCTTCAATGTCGTGAAAAGAGTTGAACAGACTAATGTACCTTTCGATAAAGTGGCAATGTTATCTCCGATTATCAGCTTCATGTTCAATTTTACCCTGAAAACACGTTTAGTTTGTAGTTTGACATTGTAATTTGTAGACTGATACATCGTACGATCGTACGACTACGCATGGATTTTCCAATATGGCGGCCACGACGTCACAAACTATCGCGAGTTTTGGAAGTCCTCCATAGGGAAGTATAGTAAGTCTCGTGTATCACGATATTTCGGACTAACACGATGTCTGCCGGTTGCTGTACACAAACTTTTCGTGTTTCGAAAGTCTAATTTATCTGTGGACATTAAGATTTAAATAATTTCAGCTTTCCTAACAATAATAATCAATAACACTGCTTTATGAGTTTCTTTTTGGTGCTAATATTTTGAATTAATAAATTGGCCTTCAACTTTCCTTTGGTCACATGTACATGTACTACTTGTTTGATATTAATTTTATTATGATGTACTTTGATTTTTCGGAATATAATTATATGTAAATTTATGCTAATTTATGCTAATGAGCCGACATCCTATCAACAAATCCTGGGGAGAACACTGACTCTCTTCTAAGATTACATGTGAATATGTATGCTGATTTTGTTAACATTGGAACTGAATGTCCAGTTTGGAATTTTCCAAATTTTGTGCTGAGTAATTTGCATAAAATGACAACTGCACTGAATTATGTGTTTAGTAGTTAATTACCTTAAAGAAAGTATGGGTAGATAACTTTGAGAGTTCTGTAGTTATTTACCCCAATATCAGCATTTGTAGCTAACTTGAGCATTGTATAGTTACTTACTTCAATATCAGTATCGGTAGCTAATGTGAGTGTCATGTAGCTACTTATCCCAATATCAGCATTTGTAGCTAACTTGAGCATTGTATAGTTACTTACCTCAATATCAGTATGGGTAGCTAACTTGAGTGCTGTGTCATAGAAACCAGCCCTTAGAAAGTATTCTACCAGCATCCTATCCAAACGTTTCTTTTTCCACTGAGCTACAGCACTAGGATTAGAATTGTCATGATCTTTAAGGTGTTCAACTCGTCTTTTACACACTTTGACGCTCTCATCCTCTTGAGAAATACTTTCTTCAGCCTGGAATTTGTATACAAAATGAAACATCATTATATCTAGACGACTCTGTGACAGTAAATCAACTGTATGCAGGGATGTAGATAAGGGCCAGTTGCTGGTAAAAACAACCAACTACTCCTCAATTTCTAGCTGGCTACTTTTTCATATATTTGTGTTTAAAAATTCTTTGGTTCAACCACTGTATATCCATTGATGGGTAGATTCATGCGTCTTCCCTATGGGTATTATTGTCTACTTTTCCAATTTTACTCGCTACTTTTAAAATGAGTAACATTCCTGGTTTGTACACATGCCTACAGAGAAGAGTTGTTAAAGTCGCAGTTTTCTGATACAATCACTGACAGTTAGTTGTAACATGAGGAGAGAACTTGTCTACAATATCCTACAGCCTATTTCAAGATACCGTTCACTGGCTCTCTTTGAGCATCATTGCTGTTTTTGTTCAAAAATATGCTGCCTGAGTGCAAGTGTTGCATAGTTAAGGGTATTTGCACTCACGCTTGCAGTGTTTTCTGCTCCACTTTCACTCGCTACACCTATGAAAGTACATCTGCAGAGAACATTGCCAGTACTCGCGCAAATACCCTGAATGTCACAATTACAATCACATGTCACAGGGTTCTATCATAATATATAATCAGAATGTATGACATTACCTTTCTTTTCAAAACAGACAATTTATCCACAACAGAATCAAGCAGATTAGCAACAGCACCAACAGTGACGGGCTTATTTTCTAAGCACTTTTCCAATTCATTGGTTACATGAAGAACATGCGAAACTTCACGGTCAATATTCTTCTGTGCATTTCTGAACTTTTTGTTCAATATTTCATAAGGAACCTGCAAAATGTAAAAATGGACAAAAGCTCACATTGTTAATACATGGGTATTAAGTAAATATTAGATGGAAGGTACCATGTGCATACCACCTCTAGCATAAAAAACCTGGTTCTCATTAATTAGTTATCAGTGATTTCTCCAGGGTTACTCAATACTTGCATGATGACTATATACCCTCACAATCCATGTACAGTACATCTGTTTCAGCAACTTCTCACATCAGTGTTTGCCCAAACAATACTGATGAAATACTAAGGAGTTTCAAGAGATAGGAAGCTCCCCATTTACTTCCCATAATGCATTGCCAAAGGAAATGGCAAGACTCTTTTCAGCACAGGGGGCAGGAGGCATGTGTGTTAGTACAGAGATGGCTAATACCACATATGGCTAATACATGCACTAATACATATATACGCATGTTCATACATAAATACATACATACATACATAATATACGCAATATATGTTTGACTGCATTTCTATTCAATGATAAAAATGCCATACATGTTCAATATACAACCATTTTTCTGCCAATGCCTTGTCTTTCTTCAAAAATACAAACATTTATCCCATGTTTTGTAGATCAATTCACCCAGTATTTTTTTAATTTAATTTATTTTTCACAAAAATGTTTAATTTTACAAAAAAAAAATCAAAATTGCACACAACCAATCAGATCACTTTGCCTTGAACAATCCCCAACAAAACCCAAAGAATAAAATCCCACCATCAATCATTCCAATCAGCCCAGCAGTCTTTGACAAATTCACACACAGCCACTTCATCATGCCTATAGCAGTTACAGTAAAACTCATTGAGTTCTGTTGAGCTAAAACTCATGAACAACACACTCTTTATTGTTGCCACAAACCTGTGTTTGATAAGTAATTTGAAACATGAAACTGGCTCTCTGATTGGCTTGTAGCCATGAGTTACATTTATGACAAGGCAAATCTGCAAACGGTTTTAAAGGAATGCAAATTGAATTGCTATGACAACAACTACAAGAAAGACTGCAAGACTCACATGACCCACACTAGTGACCTTTGCCTGTCATTTGTATACATAATTCATGAAGTAAAAACAATGCCACATGAAATCAACAGTCAGCTGCCCTTTTAAACAAATTTTAAGTACATGTATTGCATTCACTACTTAGTTGTATTTCATTCTATGACTTTCTGATTCAGCAATTTTGAGAATATTGCAACGTTCTCATGTTTCTGGTTGAAGAATTGACTAAAACTTTCACCATCACAAAAAACTTGAGATGTAGATTCCTGACAAAACAGCACCTTTTGTTTTATTGTCAACTTCCTGTGGGGCCACTAATTGCAAATGTATGAGTATGTTGTTTTGCATTGCACAGTGGAATTACAATGTAATTGCTTATTTCTCCACTAAATGTTTACACTATAGGAACTATTGTCACACTGCCAATAAGGAAATGTCTTCTTTACTCTTATCAGTATTTTGTACTGCTCAATGCAAACAAATGACAGGCAATCCTTGCCTACGCATATGTTCAAGCTCATGTGATGATACAATCTGATTAAAATCTGATGTAGTGTACATGTCATGATTTCTTTTTGGCTGTTACATTTACTATCGTTTGTTCTTTTGTGAGCACTCATCACATACATCTGCAGTGTTCTCCACGAGGGGTTTTTGAGGGGCGCACCGCCCCTCTGTTTACAGAACCGCCCCTCTGTTTGCGTTCAGCGCCCCTTTGTTTTGGTGTGAACGTCTTCAAGAGATTCTATTCAATGCCGTTAATGAAGGAAGTGAACAGCGACACTGCGTCTATCATCATTTATGAACTTATTTATCGCCTTGATTATAACAATGGTAGCCGAAACAAATACAGTAAATGTAGTACCGTCGTAAAGTAGAAGACGGTACGTTGGTAGTTTCTATGGCCGGGTATATCAAGCCGGTAATTTCCAAGCCTTCCCGTATACGTAATACAGTACGCATACGATGTACGATGTCACGGCAATTTTCGTATTGTATCGATAAATACGAACAAAATCCTAAAATTTATACATGTTCTTTAGAAATAACTACTCCGGTACGGTTCCATGGTAAAATTTATGTCCTAAATGATCACGTTTGGATGTGAATCGCGATCGTAGTACCACGAGGTAGCTCCGATGTGGCAGCCATGTTTGTTACTGTACATTTGCACTGAACGTATTCGGTTATTCTTAGCCCAAATTCGTCACATTAAAAATGTACGTATTTCCGGCAAATTTGGATGAAAAATCATTTTCCATTCATGAAAATTAAAAGGATATCAAATTTTAGAGAAATAAAGGAAAATGAATTGTTTTCAATTAATTTTTATGAATGACATGCACATTTACAAGGTGAAACCAACAACTCAAAACTAAGTGATAGCTAGCCTAGAGGTGCATACATGTACATCAACAATGCCATGTGTTGTCACTCCTGTGTGTAAAACATGCTTGCCAACATTACTATAACATCGTTTGTGTAACTGTCAACCTCCTTCCTGAAATTTTTACATTGTGAATTATGTGAAAGGTTTGGAAATTGGTGATTACAATACATTTCAGTACATTTTAGTTTGCTGAATGAATAAAATAGGAGTTTTTGATTTTGGAAACTTTTTTCACTTCCTAATATTATGATCTGGAAATATGCTAATGATATGCAAATAAATATGCAAATTAGGGCGCCCCTGTATTTTTCTAAATTGTGGAGAACCCTGATCTGACACAATACCATAGGTTTTCCCAATCCATATGAGAGCGCTGAGTAAATTCACTCGAACAATAAAAACGCATAATACGATGAAACATATGAGTAGAGTACTTCAGAGCGCAGACAACAATGTTATCCTTATTGCTTGGTCATTCTCTTTCTTTCAATTGCAAATGTTGAGTCTTATATTGTAAGATGGATTCTGGTTGGCTACTCGTACATGTTACAAGATTGGGTTTGGGAAAACCTATGGTATTGTGTTAGATGTATGTACAAGCGCTCACAAAAGAACAAACGATAGTAAACATAACAATCAAAAGAAATTGCCATGTGTACACTACATCGGATTTTAATCCGATTGGTGACAACAGTCCCACAGGTTGTTGGTTTAACTTTTGAATCACATACAGAAGTCTACCCTGAAGTTTCTTTTGCTGACCTAAAGGTGCAATATCAAATTGATAGTTAGTCAGAGTTTTCAAAAATCTACCGAGTTAAGTGTTGTTTAGACTACCCAAGTTATTTGATACATGCTTGCCCTTTCTCAGCAAGGGATCAACACTGCAGTGTCACTGTGTGCTTCAGTTGTACATTTTGTATGTGACTACATTGACGGGTTGAACAGTTCAATACAGTTTGACCCTTCAAGCAAAAAGTAGGTTACATGAATAAATGAAATAGAATTTGAAAGACAATGGTGGCTTTAACAATACCACCATAGGTAACAAGGAGAGCACATGATTTAACAAGGGTCATTTCTCAGAGAAGTTTAATTTGTCCTTCATGGGCTCAATGAATATTGCAGGGAAGTAGCTTGAAATCTTATCAACATTCCTGTCCACACACTTTGAAGACTCTGTGTATGTATCATCAGAAACAATCACACAGAAACAGCATAGAATGTACATAGATCTGCTTGTGACTCAGTGCACCCTTGTCACATTTTGGGTATTACTAAAAATCGTAATGTATTATTCCAAATTGACAATGTTGAATTAACTTAAAAATAAGCCTCCTTCTTTCAAATAACACTTGACTTTCACTTGTCATTTGAACTTGGAACTTGACTGCATAAGATTTGCATGTCAATCTCTTTTTCTGAACAATACAGGAGTAAAATCATTTCAGATTAAAATAAAATATTTTTCAGGGATGAATATGAAAAAGATGCATTTCCTTTCTCTTTTTTTTTTAATTAATTCGCCAGACGATCCAAGAGACTTGGCTACCCAGCTTGACAGAGTTGTTCACCTGAATATTTAGGTCATTAACACTGTTGTGCAGTCAGATAGCCAAGCCTCCAGGCTCTGATAATATAGATCTAGATCTAGATACAAACTGGTAACACCAATAATTACACCACACTTCTTGACCAAGTTATGAAAATCAACAATAATCCCTTCTGATACTATCTCCACACAATAAATTAATATGGTAACACATTATGATTTCAACATTTTGGACTTGCCTATTGGGCCATGTGAGAAGACAAATAACACCAATCTTCCAATATACAATTTTGATAATAACGCATAGCTTACCGAGGAAAATACGTCAACAAATGGACAACATAATATTATAATAAGTAACAAACTTGTGTGTAACACTGTAAGATATCTTAGCGGTCATGTACATGGTCTATGCACCTGATGACGATGTTATCATTGTTTTTAGTGCTACATGGTTTGTTTTCGATTTTTGATAGAGGTGATAGATGTGTTGAAAGTACAATCATTGGTAATTGTTGACATGCCACTAAACGAAATATACATACACGTCAACACCTACTTCACACATAAGTTGGAAATGTTCCCCACGCAACGTCATTTATCTCGGGCAAATGGGGTTCGATCCTCGAACAGAGAATCCACGTAAATAGGCCCTTAAAAGACATGAAATACGCCATATATATAATCTGACCCATTTCACAGTCAAATCTTCGCCAATTTTGACCGAGATTTCCTACTGTCTAACTAAACCGTTTGATAGTGAACTGGTCAGTGTTCTCTAGATTGGGATTTTCGGATTGTTTTCAAACGCTCAACCCATTTGTGTAAAAGAGAAACAATAATCCGCGCTCATATGGTGTCAGCGATAATGTTATGATACGATCAAAGCCCTGATGCTATTATTCATATCTGAAATAAAAAAACTAATGCGAAAATAGACAAATTACCTTCAACGTCGAGTGTTCCAACGCCTTTAGGTCCGCCATTTTCGGCTGTCTAACATTGCATCACGGGAAAACGGGAAAGGGGTGGTCTATTAATATAAAGGGGTTGCCGCTCATCCGAAGGGAAAAGTGTATCATCAGATGGTAAACTTTTTAGGGTTCACGATTAGTGACCAAAAAGAGACTGTTTTATATTTAATAATACCAAATATTCATTTGATCAGAGCTATCGATAAAGTTGGTCTTGAAGAAAAATAAATACAGGGGTTTCTGAAGCGATTTGCCCTTCTGGCCTTGGCAACCTGTCCTTCCTCTCTTTTCCATTGATTTGTATGCAGTTGGAGTCCACGCTTCGCCACCATTTTACCACGATTTCTGCCAGGATCCTCTACCACACACAAAGACTGAGATATGTAATATAGACTGTCGTAGATTTTTGCTGACTGTCTGTGGCTCATCTTGGACGCATTTTTGAAGAAAATCGAAGACCCAGTTAGTCTTTAGAGTGTTAAGCGAGCGTCTAAGAGCGTTTGTTGTAGTGTTAGCAGTGTCTTTGTTTGCCCAATTCAAGGTAGGTAAAAGGTTCTCAATGTGGTAACGTTACTTTTTTCGACTTTGACCCAATCTTTAGTCACGACCTGCTCAAACTGTTGCAGAATTTTTTTATATTTGGGTTAATTTTTTTCACGGTAAGAAGAAATGTATTGTTCATGATCAGTGTATATCAACAAAGAAGCAAGCGTGTCATGTACCAACGAGGAAATCGAAAGAACCAAATCATCTCGGTGTAGTGGTGTACTATTCCATCGTTGAGCATGCAGTGTGGCCTCGATCCGTTCGTTCAAATTTCGCCATTCAACCGGCGTACATGCATTGTGACCGGAACCAAGTGATTTGGTACGCCAAGTCACGTACAAGACTTTACAAATGTAACAAAACTAGTGTGGATGAAAATGAAAAATTTCTCGGGATCATTTTGATCAGCTGGGACGCCATATGACTGTGTCCATACTTTGGGAATGTTTTGTCGAAGTGTTATGGTAAAATGTTAATATGATGCCAGTATTTTAATTAATTACTCTTTTGCGTTTCTTTTGTACGTGGTACTGTTTCCTCGCCGTATCGTGTGATGTCATTTTATGTTGAATGGAATTTTGTCGTTTGACGATTTGTATTTTCCCATGGTTTGAAATTATAATATGAAATGTGATCGGGGACCAACACGCGATTTACCTAGCGGTATAATGTCCGAACATATAGGCGTAATGGTTGAAAGCCCAGAACGTCTAAATATGATCTATATGCCTGTGATTATGATCAATAGTCGCTTTGGCTGCCTTGCTTGCATGCCATACATGAGGGTGTGGCGTGGCTATTGTAGTCAGGTGGGCCATTTTATTCAAGTCGTTCATTCCTCGAGACATCATAATCCAGCCTTAAATACATACCAAAAAAAAGTATTTGGCATTCGGTATGACTCCATAAATGAATTATTTAAAACAAAACCAGCTGATTGAGCAATTTAAAAAAAAATATTATTTTCCTTTCATGCAATATTGAAACGTCATTAATTTAGATGACGCATTAATTATAGTTGGAATATAAAAGCCTTAAATGTTATAAAAGATAGAGAGAAAAGTGAACCAATCTTTGCATGCATTTTATTGATAAATGAGTGGTACGTTTCAACAAGCTTTAGGTAAACAAAGTTTTGTATGCCAAAATGGCATGGTTAGGTTGGTTTCCAAATGGTTGTGAATATCTGGGTTTACATTGATTTATTGGCTAGACTGTTTATATTAATATTAACTATTCACTGGTCTGAGACAGAGGCATTACCCCCAAGGGCTTCTTTGCATATCTATTGTTGCCAAGAATGGTATTGTCATGACCTTTTTCTGAAGGACCTCCATCCGGGTTCTAGTTGCTTTTGTTGACCACGCTGACACATGATTTAATTCTGTGGTTGATTTCACAGATTTGTGAGTCACACGTAATCATGCAATTTTAAATGGGGACACATTTTTTTTGGTGCCATGATTATCTTAAAGATTGAAACAGTTATGAAAAACAGGGTGATTAATTTCGGTTGCCAAGATGGTTTTTAGCAATCTGGCATGGCTCATTGGTATGCAGCTCATGTGCTCGGTGACATTTCTATCTCAATGGTGATTACTATGGTGGTAGGCTAGCACTCATAGTGTATCACACGTCAAATTATTGGTTTCCATTGAAAAAATAGACATTATCGTCCACTATTTATATAAATTATCAGTTCATTGATGCATAATTTTTGGTCATCGTAATTTGATATTTCTATAAATATACAGATCTTTGCCAAATATATGATACTATGTTAGTTGTCATACTAAACATTTATGGCAGAAATTATGACATTTGGCAGTCAGATTGCCTATTATATGTTCCTTTTGTGGTGATGGATATTGAGAATTTTATAATCCTGTAGTGTGAGGAACAGTAGAGTAATATCTGAATCCATTTTTCATATTTAAGTGAAACCATAGACAGTGGAGGGGAGCCCTCCACTGTCTATGGTCAAACCAACTCCATTACTTAGGTAACAGTTATTACATGTTGTTACAATACCGTATTCACATGCTTGTGAGCCAATCAGAAATGTCTTGGAAGTTTGTCTTTGTCAGATATGAGACATGACCTGGTTAGTTATAAACTTGTTTGTGGGCGTTGGCTGACGCTGAGCACCCACAAGCCAAAGGATAATCAAAATAACCTTTATAAGTTCTCATTTTAGAATTTACATTTTTCAGAGTTAGCTAATATTTACTCATGCATGAGAAATTAATCTGAATTTTCTCACGGATTTTTACCTTCAGCCAGTCTCACTGATTAGCAATTTTTTGTTCTTCAATTGTATTATGTAGGTATTTGTCCATTTAGACACTTTAAGAATTAGGTCATAGGGTTTCATGTCCCAGCATGTCCGGTATAAATATAAAAAAAAAGTTATAAAGTAACGATTTCCCTTTTTAAAAAAATCCCATTTGGACAATAAAAGGAGTCTGTGTTGATTGGGAGAAGTCGATATGTAATTATAGCACATTGTGACATGCAAGGAACAAGATGCCTTGAGGTCGTGTTTGGTATGCAGACTTACTGTATACACCGGAATTGAAATTCCAGGGACATCTACGTTTACTGTACCACCAATTTCCTTCTTTGTTTGTGTTCTCTATAGTTCAGTTTTGTTTCCTGTTCACTGGTGTTATTGGTTTCTTAGATGAATTGTATCACCCATACATTTATAGATCGAGATCTTCTCCGAAATAAAACCGTTAGTCATTGTTTTTGTCAGGACAGTTGAATGTAAATATGATGCAAAATGTATTCTATATATATTGTATAATTTTGATATTTAGCACAAGTGAGCTGGTTGCAGTAGTGCTATAGGCATGATGTCTGTGGTGCAGATGTATGTGGGTGTAGATGTGTGTTTAGATGGGAGACTTTTAAAAAGTGATATTTGGTCTAAAAATTTATATTCTAAAACTACTTCATAGATTTATCTGAAAATTGGTAGGAATGTTTCTAGGTGTGTCCAGATGAAGAATTATTCAAGACAATAGGACCCCATTGTTGATAATGCAAATAAAAGCCCAAAAATGTGATTTCTTGTCAAAAAGCTACAGAGCCAAATTTTTGAATTTGGTGGATGTTTTTGAGCATGAGGGTGTGTGTAGATGATGAACTGTTGAAAAGATCATCCAAACCATTGATAACACGACATTTCTGAGTTTTGATGAAAAATTTATACTTTGAAACTACTTGGCAGCTCTACATACTAAAGGAATATACTCGTAAATAAGGTTTGGATTTCAATATCAGTTGTGCTGAATACCATGGACCCTATTGTTTAAAATCAATATTGATATTTCAAAACTGTAGAGCAGTCGAGCTGCAGTGTAGTGTTATGTAATGTGATCAAAAAATTTTAGTTTTGAAATTTTTTTTTTTTAAAAATGATTAATTAAAAGACATGATGACATTGTGAAATATTCAGTATAAGTTGGTGTAACCGAAACTATGACATTGATTTCATCGTCAGACCTTGAGTCTGTTTACTTTTTTTATCCAGAACCCATGGTCAATCATAATTTTTGAGATAATATTGATAAATTATTAATATAGGCGATTGGATTTGTAGGTATGTATGTATGTGTGCAACATCAATAGGAAGTGAAAGGAAACACAGTAAAAAATTACTGACTCTGTGACTACAGATATGAGCAAATTGTCCCCATATTTGTATATTTTTACTGACTTTTTGATGGAAAAAAAAGGATGTGAATATCAATTAATGAGATTGGAATTCCCTAATCAGCAACCTTGAATGGCACTCTGTTTTGGAGTGCATAGATATGCAGATTCTGGTCTGACAGAATATAGTAGTTCTGTCCAAATCATGATATGCCACTCTTGTTACCATGTGACCTGCTACATCAAGGTACGTACATGGGTATAACTTGTGAATATTCCATCATGTTGTGCCTTGGGCCATACATGCAGTTCCTCTTGTTGCACAAACGTTCAATGGCTCAACCATGGAAATAATGGCAGTGCAATCACCATATGAATGTAAAAGTAAAGCCTTCACCTCTGCTACTTTGTAACAACAAGTCTACTGGCAACCTTGTCATTGGTTTCATTTTGAAATATTGGCGATGTCATATTATACCAGGGTACCATGTTATTTTCAATGATGTGCTATTCGTGTGGTACCATAGTAACATGATGAATGTTCTGATACGGCACAGAAATTTCATTTCCCTATTTTCATGCTAAACCGAAAGCCCATGTAAGTGGCATTGATTAGATCGATACCAGTTTTATCAGGAAATGTATGTACATTGTACTAAAATATCTGAACAATAGATGAAATATTTATAGTTATACATTGTGGTCTGTGCATGTGACAACATGATCATTTTTGGACAGGCAGGTTCATATTTGTGACATGTTGGATACTGTTTCGATTACATGGAAAATGTGATGGTACCAATACTATCATGTGGGAGGAAGGAGGGGGTTGGAGGTTCAGTGAGGATGTTTGTCTATAAAATAGACATTTGCAAGCAACATCATATCATGACTGTCACAGGTGACAACCATGCAAGTTATTGGTAAAACTTACATTTGTAATTTCTCACTGATCGTATCAATTTCTCATTGTTTTTTTTTTAGCACAACTGAACTGAGAGTTTACCATATGAAACTAAAATTTGATTGACATCAAAGGCAGTCAACAGATAATGTTTAGTAAACAGTAAAGGTTGTATGAAAAAAAGGTGTGTTCTCAGACATTAAGGTTATCATTATTAGATCAACACAGTCTGTGACCTTAACTACCCAGGTACTTATTAAATTGTAATGGTCATGTGAAAATAGTTGCAACCAACTATTACGAGTACCACCATAATTTGATAGTAATATAGAATATATGGCATCACCAGATTTTCTCTGAAAGTTCCTTTTCCAAAGGTTTATATAATAAGATGTAAAAGAAAATATATTGTTATCAACTTTCTTCCTTGATTGCAAAGTTTCTAAGACTTTACCAAAACACTGATTTTACCATATCATTTCACACAGTAACACTAACAAGACCAAAGGTACATTTCTGCTAATAGTTATCCAGATAATACTATGACAGAACGCCATGATGTGCAAGTACAAGTGTGGCATACTCAGGGATGTTTGCACGAGTGCTTGCAGTGTTCTCTGTGGCAGTACTTTCATGAGCGTAGTGAGTGATAGTAAGGCAGAAAAGACTGCAAGCACAAGTGCAAATACCGCTGAGTGCTCACACTGGAACTCATGCAGAATGGGTTTCTGTTATTATTACATTATGTTTATCTGAAACAACAGATTTTCGTAAAATATGACACAGTGCGATCTTGTGTGGAACGAATGATTGCACCCTCATTTGCATGCAGGTATGTTTTCTGTATTGCACTGCAGTGCAAATACCACCAGTATGCTTGCACACCAGTGCAAGTAATCTCTGCTAGTATATATGTAATAATTTGCTTTGATGTAAGAATAGAAAAATGTATATAGATGATAACAAGTGATAATCAAGTTTTAGATTCGACATGTACCAATAGTATGCACCCACTTTGCTGATTCCAAATTTATGGTACATGCGATGTGTGTCCACGTGTATACATGTAATGTTGTACTCATGATAATAGTGACTGTTGTTGTTAGAAAGATGATAATCTTTAATAGTAATGAGTGAAAAGATTCAAGTCTATCAGTGTGTATGTTTGAGAAGTATTAGATGTGAGAGACGCACACTTGGGTAGAGTGATATGGCTAGCTTGGTGTTCTGACTCATTGAATTTGGATTGACTAGTAGTAGTAGTTGTATTGCAGCCATCGTGAGTAGCACAGGTAATCAGATTAGAGTCCAACTTGACAGCCAGGCTAGTGTTTTTTACAAGTCTACATTAGACTGTTTACCTGTAAAATTTCACTCTACAAACCATTAAGATGGTAAATTACTGACTTGTATGTCTGCTGAGAATTTGTGTTTGTCTGGGGTTTCTACTGTTGTGACCTCTGAATTGCTGACAGTTGCCGTTAAGCTACTACAATATATATGTGGCATAGTAAATATGATTGAACCTCGATCAATCAGGCACCCACAATGTCATTTTATTTGTCACTGATTGGCTACTAAATATAAACATCATAATGATCTTGTAGAATGTTGACAATCAATGCACCTATGGGATGTCACAGCTAAAATGTTGCTGATTGGCTATTGGATCAAATGACATCATAACAATCTGGTAGAGTGTTGACCAATCATACACCCTTGGTGCCATTGTTATGTTTCCAGTTGTCTACTACAGTAAATATGGCATCATAGCAGTCTTATATATGTAGAACCATGATCAATCATGCACCCATGATGTCACTGTTAAAATGTCACTGATTGGCTAATGGATATAACGCAAACAATCATACAAGTAGAACTTTGACCAATCAACAGCGTTGTATTTTATTGATGGTTTCCAAGTCTGTAGTTTTTTATTTTGTAGTCTTATAAGTGAAAAGAAGAAAATTTTCTACTGTAGTATTAGTAGTATTGTATACACTTGTAGGTTACGATGTCGGCATCCATATAAGGCAAAAAAAAATTGTTTGTTTCTGATTACATTCAATTTTAAAATAGGTAGGGTAGGTAGATTTTCTGTTTTATTTCATTATATTTTTTTTTTTCGTGTGAGTGTCAAGTTAGGTTTTCCATTGTTTTCCAAATGGTATCTGTGTTGTTTATTTCTTCCTATCAGATGTACAGCCATTACAGATTGGAAGAATAGTTTTATATTGTCTATTTAAGTTGATGTCAGTTTCTGCACCCACTATTTCTTGCGAGACTTCACAATTTTTGTGATTTTATTATTTTTCTTGACTACATTAAAAAAATTAGGGTGGGCGTGAAAAACTAGATGGAGTCGGGTAACCGGAACCAAATAACTTTTTTTTAATTCGGCCTAACTACCAGTTGCGTGTATTTGTTTGTTAGTAATCATGGATTGCTTGTTTTGGAGTTCATTATATTCAAACACATTTCAAACATGCTTTTAATTTGATGAGAGGTGTATAAATGTGCAAGAATTCGTTCAGTATAAAGTAGGATCCGTGTACAGTTGTATTTAGCATCACTCAAATATTCATTAGTTATTCTAGTCATCATTAAAAGTAGTGTCAAATTACTAGTCTTTAATTAACATATAACCAATCTGCTATTGTCACCTGTATTGTGTGGATTTGACATGTAATGAAATGTTAAGAGTTGGACACCACCATGGCCTCTAACATTCCAGACAATGCACCTCATGATAGTATATTGAATTTGAACAACTGCAGTCACCACAGTTTGATATGGAATTGACACTCTTGAAATCAAGTGGCTAGGCTCGATTGGTTTTCTCAAAACTATTTTCTAGTCTCTCACCCATTTTAAATCGTTTTCTCTCTTTTTTGGGGATGTAAATGTTTACTTGTTATTTCTATGTTTATTTCTTTTGTGGGAAATAAATTTCAATTTCATTCATTTCCATAATACTGTCCATACTTATTTATAATTCTGTTAATGGTATATAAGTTAGTGTAATAGTGCCTTGTGTGCCTGAAACATGAGGTGTTATTGTTTGAAAGTGTCTGTCATGTAACAAACCAATTGGTTCCTTTCATATGCACATGCAATAAATGCCATGCTTCCACAATTGAAGTAGTCTGTACAGTTTTTTGTAATGTGTATCAAATGAATGTTTTAGAAAAAGTGAAACAAAATTTTACATAATGATGGATTGATTGTCCCAAATATTGCCCTCACAAGGTACATGTATATAGGTAGTTGTTTGAATATTCGAAATGGTTAAACACAAACAAGATAATTTTTTAGTATAATAGTTGTTTTGGAATTCCCTAATATTTTTTAGCATCTCTACTGTATTACATGGCATTTTACTGAGAGAGAGAAATGGAATAAGTGATACTGACAGAATCAAATAGCATTTTCATTCTTCAGAATTGCAAACATACTGTAACATAAGGTGAAAGCGAATGGTCTTTTAGTGGGTAGCTCTCTTCTTCATGTGTTGTTAGGGAAGGTAAGTGTACGAGGTTTCTATCCCAGATCCATTACTCACATTTCAACAACTAGAAACAATTTAGCAGGAGAGTGATAACATGAAGGCTGATGTCAAAAAGATCGATAGCTAAGAAGAAAAAGACAGAATTACTTTAGTTTTATCATTATGTAGGGATGGGATGGGAGGTAACCAGGGTTACATCATGGACATTGGAGAGAGATCTCTCGCCAACATCTGTGGTTAGATGAAAGTAAGTTTTCACACCCCCAAAAAATTGTTTTAGATTTATCAAAGACAAATCAAATTGTTTGTGATAAACTTGTTTGTTGTTGTTTTTAAAAATCATATTATATGTTTATAACATGCAAATCAAAAATAAATTATGAAAAAGCAATAACAATATGGAAGACTAATTAAATGTATATGTTAAGAAATCAATTTAAATGTTAATGAGACACTTTGACTCACTGGTTACATTTACAATGAATGGAATATGTAGAGCACTTTGGCTATTTTCTTATACTTTTGAGACTAAATAAATGAAACTGTGTTAGCAGTGTTGAGGTCAAGTTTCAATAACTGGAGGGTGACTTACACATGCATGTATGCATGTAACCAGAGCAGATTCCTTACAGAATTTCTAATGGAAGCAGATGTCAACTACTAATACTGGTGAAATCAATTATTTAAATACAAAGGTCTCATCAAAGTGTATTTATCTCCAAGATGTGTGGTCTTTCAAATGACAACTTGCCTAAACAGTTAGTACTTTTCCATTTCAATGATACAGAGAAGATACAGACAGCTGCATTGGTGAGGGTATGAAAGTTTGGCTCGTCTGTAATACTAGAAAGCACTTTGGTAGCTACACAGCTTCAAGTGTTCTCCCTAGATCTCTGCAAGTAGTCTACCGCTCCTCGTTTCAGGTTCTTGAAAAGTGAAATGCGTGGCCTCTGAAATTAACACAGCGCTACAACGAGCTCAAGTTGTCTCCTCGTACGAAAGACATTCTCGCCATCCTATTTTCATGGTAAGTGTTCAAAATGACCTGTGTGTTCTGTTTACCGGTGATGTCATACATTTCAAACAGGGCACTTGAATACAAAATTGCTTCATTAAAATTCCTATCATGTCCTCAGTTGTCCTCTGTCTTTTCAGTTTCACTCACAAAACATCAAGCATGCCTTACTTGCTGTCTGTTATTCCTTTGATGCTAGCCACACAACTGTTTGCAATCATGAAGGATAGCACCACCATTTTGGCATAACGATTTACATCCGTGATTTATTACCATCAAATATATTTGAAGCCTGTCATTCGTAGTCTTCTCCCAAAAAAACTATCGTATTTTCACCGAGAGATGGTTAAATATTGAATGTTCCTTTGAAAGCATTAGCTGGCTATGAATGTTATATTAGCTACTGAATAGGTCACGAAACGGACATTAAATGCAAGCTGAACAGAAAATTTGCATAATTTGTGTCTCTAACTTGTCACTGATGTCATAATACTGAAAAATGGTGACATTCACAAAATAGCTTTCCATTATTAGAAAATGATGGGCTGTATGATTTAAGGAATTAATTTTATATGGATTACAGAAACAGGTCAACAATATAAATCAAAAAGATGAAGCCGTCAGGAAGGATGCTTAATAATAGTGATATGGTATACTGTGACTGGCCTCCGTGAGCAGGTGGAACTGTCACCGCATTAAGTATGTAGTTTATCACAAATATGAATGCATATTGAAGTGTGACTGGTGGAACAAATCCAGCACAGTGTCTTGAGACTGTGTGGTGTCGGTTTAGATACTGCAAGTAGTTAGTATAGACCAATGCCCTGATTCCCCTTGGAGTCGCAACTAATATCGTCATTGGCAACTCATTGGCATAAGCTATTGAATGATTGCACTGCAGATGGATAGAACTGTAATTTTGACAGGGAAAGAGAGAGTACTTCCAAAGTGTGGTGTTTCTATTCTGTATGCATGGCTGCTGACTGAGCCATTGTCTAATCCATTTGACCTCATAGCTTGAGTGAGCTGACTGGTAATCGTATGTGTACTGTTCTGGTTAAGTTCAACTACCATGGAAGTAAACTAATCCATTCATAGGGCTTTGCTCACAACAGGCTTTCAATGGCTGAGAAGCAGTCATGGTAATTTTTATGGCTATTAAATATTTCATGTGAATAATTTACAGTGGTTTAGAATCAACTTACATTTAAAAAAAACCCAGCATATTGGAATAACCCAAATCTGCCTTATTTTGCCACTGGCAACCAAACACTTAATCTATATGAAACATTAAAGTCTGTGTTGTCAAATTATCTAGAAATAGTATGATTAAGCTAGTATCAGAATTTTTTTTATATAATTCAGATGATGTGGTAAACGGGAAAAGAAATGAACATAAAATGTCAACGATATTTCCAGCATGTATTTTATAGCATCACACATGTTTACCTGGTACTTTTCATTATGTCGAATTATGTGTTTAGTTCTAGCAATACACAACATTCCATAGTGAATTTAAGAGAATTGACAAGTAATTTATATATATATGTTTTTGGCATCAATCAAAAATCAGATAACCAGAAATTAGGACACCTAAAAAAAGAAAAGCTTCAATGTACTATTGCTTTTCTTTTCTTTTTTATGAGGGAGAACATTATATTTTTTTTAATCTTGAGTAAAAATGGAGTAGGAATCATATCATATCATATTTGCTGATTGCACCTTTATTTTTGGAAATATTTTTAATATTTGTAAAGTGAATGATTGATATAGAAGTGTTAGTAAATCTGTGATTGATGATATGGAAATAAATTGCTCTTTTTTTTGAAAACTGAACAATCTAACTAGTAACAATAGTGCATTTCTGACTTTTTAAAATCTATGCAAATACATCCCCAAACTAGACAAAACAATTATGCAAATGATTTCAGTATTGAAAAAAAAATGGTTTGGTAATAAAATGCATTGAAAAAAAAGGTAGTTGCAAACAATATCCTTTTATTGACAAATTACATGTATGCAATTATTGTATGCATAAATTTAACCATGAATCATAGAAAATGGAGTTTTGGTGTTCCTTGGAAGGATCAGTGTAAATATTGGACTATAGGACAAAAGATGTAAAGAATGGCCACGAGCAGCTGTTGATAAGTACAATTGTGACATAGCAAGTATGAATACCACTGTGTATGTACTACTAGTCCACATACTCTGTTTTACATTGGTATGTTCTGAGAACTCGTCTTGTCTCATCACACTTAACACATAATTAGGGTTTGTCAGCTATGTAACTGTACTCAATATTGACTCAATTATCCAATGCTAATCGGATATATGATTGTCAGTTAAGTTATGTAAACAATTCAAATGTCAGTTACTCAGCCATGTCATATTATGCATGACTGACTAATATTTAAAAAGAGTACCTTTTCAGTTCTGTTTATTGGTTTTACGCAGCACACATGGTACTACTAACTTGTGTTGCATGTAAGGACTATACATTTGTGTAGACTAAATTTGCATAGAGAACCACAGTGGTGTAAAATTGCATAGAGAACCCTAGAAGTGTGAAATTGCATAGAGGACCTTAGGACTATGAAATTGCATAGAGGACCTTGGGACTATGAAATTGCATAGAGAGTTTTAGAGATTGTAAATTGCATAGAGAACCTTAGAACTGTAAAATTGCATAGAGAACCTTACGACTGTAAATTTCATAGACAACCTTAGAAGTGTAAAATTACATAGACAATCGTAAAAGTGTACAATTGCATAGAAAACCTTAAAAGTGTGAAATCGCATAGGGAACCTTAGAAGTGTGAAATTACATGGAGAACCATAAAAGTGTACAATTGCATAGAGAACCTTAGAACTGTAAAGTTGCATAGAGAACAGTGTGGAATTGCATGAGGAAACCTTAGGACTGCAAAATTGCATTGTTTGAAAACAAAGGAATTTATTCAAAGGATACAATGCACAGACACCCACTTTAACAACAATTTCTATAAGCATTTAGACATGTACAAAAGTCAGTCTCGGTATTGTGCATGTGATACTTCCATGTTGACTATAAATAATTCTTGACATATATACATGTATGATGGTTGCATGCTTTGGATATTGCTTCCTGGCTAATGTATTCCAGATTAATTGTGATTACCATCTACATAGCAAACTGACTTATGGAGTGAATGTTTCCAAGAAACTAGGCAGGACATGATCACAGAAGGAGAGGAAGTGTTTAGGTAATATGTGTAAATTGACAAACCAGTTTTTTCAGCTTTTCCAAGTGTTTTGGGTTGAAATATTGGTGCAGAGACTTCTGAGTGTGACAAGCGCTGATAACAATTATAACGGTAAGAGATGATCACACAAACTCTAAGCGAACTTCGTTCATTTACAGGGGGAGTTGGTCTGGTGCTCAATGCGATTGCTGAACTTCATTTTCGCACTTCTAACCAAGTTTCGAAAGTTTTCACACCTTCAATGATAACATTTACTTCTAAGTTCTAATGCGACATATAGTGCTGGATTTCTGGTAGTATGTTGTTTACCATCATCTCAGTAAACAGGTTCATAAGGTTGGAACTTCATGTTTACCATCATATTTTTACATATCTTCGATCACAGTAGTATGACCACTGTATTTTGCAGTGTGGTTTACATGTATAATGTGTGATGTCGCACTTGTGAATGTGGGGAAGGGGGGTTTATACTTCCATGGGTTGATAAAGGTTGGATATGTTTGAAGAAAAGAATATGTAGGAAAAAGAAGTCACTGTTTGTATTATGCATTGGAAGTATATATGAAACCACAGAGGTCAAGGTTTGGATATTGTAATAGGAAGGTGGGGTCAGAAGGTGGTAGCAGTTCATGTAGAAGAGATTACATACCATTTGAACCAACACACGTACACATCGGTATGTGTCAAACGTGTATCAACGTAGCTTTGCCTAAATTGTAATATCATATGACATACTTGTGACACTCACAACAAAAAACGTCATTTTACTCCTAGTGGTACACCTTGACACGTACCAGGAAGGCTATACACACTATGTAAATGGGAATCAAGCTATATAAGTATGATTTAGGAGGACAAAAATAACCTAGGGGTGTCGTAATCTTGTCGTTTTCTGTCTTTACTTTCTGGGATGTATATCACATTTTTTTTTTACATGAGATTGCCATAAAGTAGATGCAACTATTTATCATCGATCTTGCTTTTAATGGAATTTTCCCCGACTTCTTATTTTAGAAAAAAAAAATTACTGGGCACATGAACAATGATGTGATGCTGAATTTACACAGTGGTAAATTATAAACTTTTGGTGACATGTGAGAATGTGTACTCAAGCATTTCATGCGTCCAGAATTTTCCCGCCAAATTTGCAGTAAACAGTGGCATACTGGATTTGCTCACCCCTGACTGAGTATTTTAGTATGACATTAATTTGGGTTGTATTGGTGTTCCAATTTTCATTGATATTGTTCATTTTCAGTATATATATTCATTCATTTTTAGATTGAGATGATTATGATTCTTTTCCAGAATGTACCAACATTGAGTTGTTGAGGAAAACTGTTCTGATTGTGATAAAATAGTATTGTCCCCAGGAGTTTCCCCCACAACATGGTGGATAATTTACATAACAATACATACATTCACTTCAATAGTGTGAAGGATATTACAGCATGCATCATTGCATGGTGGCCACTGTCCTGAACTTTGCCATGGGGAGAGAACTCAGTGGTGTTGAACATTTGTAAAGAGCTAACGGTGCCGGTGACCTTAAGAAGGTGAAGTACACGCATATGGTTTGTTCATTGTAGTTGTAGTGAATGCAAGGATAGACAACGTGTCCTGGTGCAAGGTCAACTACCAAACTTGCCAAAGTTTTCATGAAATGTAGGAGCAGAAGGGCTATGTTGTATATGATTTACATTTGCATACATACATGCACTTGGTAGTATATTGGGTCAGAGGGTGGTTGCCATGTGAAAATCGACTTGAACGTTAGTAAAGTTTGACCAAGGCTGCTTTGCAGGGTGTGTACCAGGCTAGGTTGAATCTAGACCATGGTTTGTTCAAATATTAACAATAGTACTAACGATTGAAATGTAGTTCAGACAAACCCTAAATCAGTAAACCTTTCAGATGTGACAGCAAATAAAAGTTGTGACGGGTTCCAACTACAGTTGTATGTATTGGTATGCTACTGTATAAGGTCTAACAGAAATACAATTCCAGTGTACATCATGTTTGTCACTGTGTGTACAGTGTCTGTACTTGTATGTGGCTATAGTGATCAAGATTTATAACTGTTTGTTCTTTTGCATGCCTCATACATAGCAAACTAGTATATAATATATACATGTACTTTGTCAGTGTGTGCGGCAAACTAGTAGTAATACCTCTAGGTGTCTGGAATAGTGGGGGGGGACTAACATATAAGCAAACTAGTAGTAATACCTCTAGGTGTCTGGAATGGGGGGGGGGACGACGGACTAACACATAGGCAAACTAGTAGTTATACCTCTAGGTGTCTGTAATGGGGGGGGGGGGGGACGACTAACGTATAGGCAAACTAGTATTAATATCCTCTTGATTTCTGAAATAGAGTGGAAATAACAGGGGAGAATAAGTGAGGGAAACTACTGTTAAATACCCACTATGTCTCTGAAGTAGGGTGGGACTAACTTGTGAGTAACAAGTGAGGCAAATTGTACATGTAGTACAAATGTAAAACCTTCTGGATGTCTGGCATAGGGTAGAAATAAGATGGGAATTACAAGTGAGGCAAAGTGAAGTAGTGCTACTAGTAGTACCTCTAGGTGTCAGGAATAGCATAGGGTGGAAATAACATCGGAATAACATTTTACAAGTGAGGCAGACTGAAGTAGAATACCCTCTAGATGTTTGGAATAGGGTGCTTTTAACTTGCAATCATGCATTAATGACTTATTTGCATAATTGATGGAGTTTGGCACAAAATGATGAGTTGGATTTAATGATGTGGTTTATGTGGTATTTGCAAGAGGGTCATACCGTAGGGATGTCTGGTTTGATAATTTACCTACCTCATTAAGTATGCAAGGATGAAGTAGATAACAAGAGAAGATTGGGTGGAAATTTATACATACACAAGCACACATAATTATTCAAAATTGATAAACCCAACTGTTGCAAAAATAACTGTCAAACTGGTTATGTTGCCAAAAATGTTCAAATGATGTGATGGCAAGCAATGTAAGGTTACATGTAAGAGACCTTTAATACAAGGAAACAATTTGTCTGTGCAAGTTATATCAGATTTCTATCTCTGGGTTCTCAAGAAACTAAAACCTTAGCAAACACATTACTCTATATTTAGCTATGTGGACACAAAATACCTGTCAGTGTTTCATCACCACCTTTACAGTGAAGAGTTTCTACGACAATGATGGCTGGAATGATTGCCTGTTCGTACTTCAGAAATAGAACATACCCATTATGGCTTCTTAGTACATGTATAATTTGGAGAAAAGTATGGTTTCACCAAAAGAAAACGACCAATGAACAAAGAGTGTAACGATAGTTGCTGATTCCCATTACGAGTACAATCCTATGTGTAGTGTCTGTTTTCTTCAAAACAGCAGATACCATAAAAAAGCATAGTACAGGTAAAATTACTGGAAAGGTTCCATAAAAGGCAAGAGTAAGTGATGCCATATACATCTTTGAAAGCATACCAATTCTCTATACATCAGAACTCACAATTCTAACCAGGTACCTAATTTGTACCAACTCTATAGATTAGAACCCACAGTTCTTATCTGCTAATTTACATGACTGTATATTATCAACTCTCTGTAGATCAGAACGCATTGGTACCTAATTTGTACCAACTCTCTGTAGATCAGAACGCACAATTGTAACCTGGTACCTAATTTTGTACCAACTCTATAGATCAGAACGCACAATTCTAAGCTGATATCTAATTTGTACCAACTCTCTATAGATCAGAACACAATTCTAAGCTGATATCTAATTTGTACCAACTCTCTATAGATCAGAACGCACAATTGTAACCTGGTACCTAATTTGTACCAACTCTATAGATCAGAACGCACAATTGTAACCTGCTAACTTATACCAACTCTGTACATGTAGGTCAGAACCCACAATTCTAAGCTGATATCTAATTTGTACCAACTCTCTGTAGATCAGAACGCACAATTGTAACCTGGTACCTAATTTGTACCAACTCTATAGATCAGAACGCACAATTGTAACCTGCTAACTTATACCAACTCTGTACATGTAGGTCAGAACCCACAATTCTAAGCTGATATCTAATTTGTACCAACTCTCTATAGATCAGAACCCACAATTCTAAGTTTGTACCTACCGTAATGTGTACCAACTCTCTATAGATCAAAACCCACAATTCTAAGCTGATACCTAATTTGTACCAGCTCTAGTATAAATCATATCCCACAATTGTAACCTGATACCTAATTTGTACCAATTCTCTATACAGCAGATCCCACAATTCTAAGATGGTACCTAATTTGTACCAACTCTATAGATCAAAACCCACAATTGTAAGCTGATACCTAATTTGTAGTAAATTGTGCCAGCTCGAGTATAAATCAGATCCCACAATTGTAACCTGATACCTAATGTGTACCAACTCTCTATAGATCAAAACCCTCAATTCTTAGCTGGTACCTAATTTGTCCCAACTCTATAGATCAGAACTCACAAATAAGTAATATTTTCAAATCATTTCCTATGTGTGGTCAAAATAAATAAAGCAATGTCCCCCTCAAGTGGCCATCCAAAGACTTGTCAAAACAAGACAATGTTGCTGCTACCTCAACCTATGCAGGTCAGTGCCCTTTCTCAGTATCCAAGACTCAAATCTAACTCTATCAGTATTTAAATTTAGTGATGGTCTCAAGTCCAATGACCAGTGTGTTTTTCTTTTCGAACCATCTCATTTAAATTTGAGTGGTCCAAGTGGAACACTTCACGTGAGATTTTATAACTGTAACCGAATTAAACTTAATTTCAAAAAAATATAAAGTATTATAATTACAATGTGTACTCTCTTTTTTCATTGGTTATGTGTACATTAATTGCATTTTAATTTGGAGAGAAAACTGATTGCATGAAATTTTGGAGATTGCTATGAAAAAAAAACCTATATTATATGAACTGAAAATTGAAAATGAGTGAAATGAATCTAACCTTGATAGTAAGTGACTAAAATATTTACCACTAACTAACATATTGCTATGAACTACCAAAATCCAAAAAAAAAATCAATACTTTGTAAAATAGAAAGAAAAAAAAGAAATACATTTCAAACTGCGACTATCACCAGGCAGCTGGATTGTATACTGGAGATAAGTATAGAATGTTTATGATTTATTGCTCACAAACAAACCAAATCTAGGATATTTGCCATATCTCTAATGAAGAGAGTTGTGATGAGTTGAGTTGAGTTGGTAATGATAGTTGCAGGTGGACCTGGTCACACTGTTATACCACATTCATTTAACACCAAATGAGTTATTAATATGACATATAATCTATAGATCGTATTAATTACTCTACTTTGTTCCTGGGTCCCGCTAATCAAGATTAAAGAAACGAGTCTTTTGTAATTGAAGAACAATGTTGTCATCAACACGACAGATTCCAAAGTATAGATTATTTAATTATGAAGGGATTGAATTTTCATAAAATATAGATTTAGCTTCCATTCCTAATCATTTTCAGTGATTTTAGAAAATTTGCACAAACAATTATAATATATACTTATTTCAATAGTTTTATTTTGACTGGTAGGATACCTTCAGAGTATAGAAAATAAATATTTCAATATATATATATATATATATATATATATATATATATATATATATATATATATATATATATATATATATATATATATATATATATATATATATATATATATATATATATATATATATATATATATATATACTATGATTATCCATGGTGTCAAATTTTATGTGCCACTATATTACTGTTTATGTTCATTGTTGACCTCTTCCCAAGAATACAATGAAAATACATTTTTGCACTAGACCTGTTTTTGTAGCTACGATAATAGTGGAATTTACGTGAAATTTTTTAAAAATTGAATAACTGAGGCGAAATAAAAAATGTTGTTTGGGGTCGGTTACCCAACCCCACCTAGTTTTTCATGCTTTTTTTTTTACGTATTGGAGAAAAATAATTATAAAATCACGAAAATCGTGAAGTCTCGCAAGAAATAGTAGGTGCAGAAACAGACATCAACATAAAAAGACAATATAAAACTATTCTTCCAATCTGTAATGGCTTTTCATCTGATAGAAAGAAATACTAGTAAACAACACAGAGACTATTTGGAAAACAATGGAAAACCTGAACTAAACAAACACTAACACATGAAAAAAAATATATAATAAAATAAAGTAAAAAAAAAAATCTGCCTACCCCACCTACTTTTAAAATTGAATGTAATCGAAACCACACAATTTTTTTTTACGCCTTAATTTAAATCCCTGAAAAAAAATCATCTTGTAGGTATATATAAGTTGATGTAGCTTCCATTATAATATCACCCAGTTGTAATTTTATACACTTATCAATGATTTGGCATAAAATATTACATTGCATTCTGTGCCTTGTGATATATTACATGTAAGAGATTTTCAATATACATGTACTTTTACTGTGGGTAATAAAGTCATATGTAATCTGCATGTATATGACATACAAATATTTATCGAGAATAGAATGTCACTTTATGAATGGTAATTGAGCTCTTTGAAAATGAAAAATATGATACCCAATTCATCATTCTAAATATCAAATGATAAAACAGGTATTTGAATTTCTGGCTTGGACTAGTTAAACACCTCTGTATGAGATTAAGTTTGTTCTTCTTTGTGTAATTATGCTGGTCAAACAAACTTTCCGGTGTTGGGGGAACTCTATGATCAAGGAAAATATAGGTGTGAGAATGATATAAATGGAAATAAGGCTATGATATTACTTACTACTTGATGAGGTTGTTGGATTATCATTGCAATAGTTTACCAGTATTCATTCATTGACAGGCCATCACCTACATGCAAATGCCTCAAATTTCTCTTACTTTTAAAGACAAACACTTGTAGTACCATGAAAGCAAATCCATTAAAAGCGGCACATTTGTCCAGGGCAACAACTAGAAAAAACAAAAGAGACCATTGTTGGTTTGTAGGAGATATGGTCCATGCACAGCCACAGACTACAGGATGGCAGAGGTTACTAAAAACTTGATGAGGATGTTTCATTATCATGGCATGGCAGTAGTTTACATTCATTCATTGCTAGGTCTTCACCCTACATATAAACGCCTCAAGAAATGTATAACTGTTACTTTTAAAGACAAATGTTTGAACTATGAACGCGTATCCAATAAAAACGATTGACTGATATTTTTTGTCCAGGGCAACAACTTGAAAAAAAAAGATAACAATACTATAGCATGTCAGTGTAACTCTGACTTAGGCACTACTTTAATGAAGACCATGAATGTCTACCATGTTTGGTTTCAATAATTATGCTAATATATGCTAATATTATGCTAATTGTATGTATAGGTGACTTGAACTTTGCGTTATACATAAAGAAAAGTTATGTTATCATAGACAGACATTACCATTAAAAATAGCAAGTACTGTGCAGGTTGGCAGTCAGCCAAATTACTGCATAAATGTAACATTATTGGTTCTCATGTAGATTTCCAGGAAATAATCAATTTCTTGGCACAACTGAACTTAGTGTCAATAGGGCTATCAACAGACTTTGTGTGTGTGTGTGTGTGTGTGTGTGTGTGTGTGTGTGTGTGTGAATAACTTAATGTCAAAATTCCTGGGTCAATTTCATTTGTATTTGTCAAGCTATTTACTTGTAAGTGATCATACCATAGATGTGTGATTTGAGTGAAAAATGTGATATTTTATTGAAAAATATAAAAACCAAAAAAGTATTTATTAGAATAGTGGGAAGTGTGGTAGAGATGTTTTTTTTTTGTTTTTGTTTTTGTTTGTTTTTTTTTTGGGGGGGGGGGGGGCTGTCTAAATAAAGAATTGTTCATGACAGAACTGTATTGTTGATATGCAAATTGGTTGACAAAGTGTGATTTTTTTTATTTAAAACTCTAAAACACCTATGCAAATTTATCTGAAATTGTATATGAATATTTCAAAGGGTGTGTAAATGAAGAATTATGAATAACATGATGATCTCATTTTTTGGTATGCTAATTGGGTCTAATAAGGCTTTTGGTAAAAAAATTGTAAACTACAAAACTGCTGGTTCCTGGTTTTTGGCAGTCTGAAATCTATATTGTTGGTGGTAAAATAGGCCAGGTTTCTATTTTTTGCTTGTGGGAACCTCCATAACTTGTCAAATTCACAGTATAACATCATTATACTGTGCCTCCTCTCAAGTTAATCTATTTACCAGTCTAATGTATTTACCAGGACACATCAGATATTTTGTCCGTAGCTTCACCTTGGAAGAAAATGTTTGCCCCAAAAGTGTCCTGTTAAATCTGTCAAACTGGTTTGGAGCTGTACCACAACTAGAAGACAATATTAGCTAATTCTATAACTTGAAAAGTGCCCCAAAAGTGTCCACTCAGAAATGGACTAAAATTCAGGTGTAAAGAAACAGTTGTCTGGCAGACCTCTTGAAAAAAGTGGTCCAGAACAATAGAATAATCCTATGTATATACTACTTACACTGTTACAGCGCCACTTATAACTTAAGGTAACACTGATGTGAGAACCTGGGATTGAAACTCTGATCTTTAAATCCATCAAACTGTGGTTTGGAGCTGTACCACAACTAACAGATATATATTGACTAATTTTATAATTTGTAAATATGTGGCCCAAAATGATCTAACTGATTTTGAGATGTACTGCAACGAACAGATAATATTGACTTAATTTTAAAATTTCCTTTAATTTAAACACATAATAGGAATGTAAAGGGAACTGAAAACCATAGAGTGATTGACTGGCATCAACGTCATCTAAACATGACCATATAATTGTTGAACCGTCTCGGCAGACTGTTATTAATTATAACATGTTCAATATTTCATGATAAAGAAATGCATATTTGATGTTCTCCTTGGGCCTGTTTTTCAGTATGCCCAGCCATCAACTAATACATGCCTGTGTTTCCACAGGGGTTGACATTAACCAGTCTCGTAATCACCAACCTGATTCATTATAATTTGTCATCTCGTTTTTACACAGGGACATTTTCCCATGGTAACACTTTTAACCTTCATGTCAACTTTTTTACAATTTTCATCTTCGTTGACAACATTTTCTTTGTGGAACGAAATTGGAAATTTCAATTTATGGGAGCCCAATTTTGACAAGTTGCAACAAGTTACAATTACGGTGTCACCATAGCAACAGTTATGGTAATTGCTTGTGGTTATTGGTATTACTTCAGGACTGGTAGGCTGGTCTTCTCAATAATTTAATTTGTCAAGGCAGCTATTCATAATGACAAAAAATAGTACAATTCCATTGTAAAACCAAGAAAAGAAATCTGAATGGACGTGTGTATTCTAGTAATGTTTGTAGGTTTTTTGCGTACTGCTTTTGGGAGAAATATGTAATGTGATATAATTGTGTTTTGAATTTATGTCGACTGTTTGTCCACACACATGATAAATTACAAGCGTACAAAGCTGGCTTTTGAAATTACAACATGAAGGTTTTAGTAAAGTGATGTAATGGATTTTAATTTTCCGTTCTCCTTGTACATTCATTTATGTGTCATTGAACGCCCTTTAGTCAATCTTAGCGACATATGACGATATGAGATATTGTCTTATTTTGTATGTGATGTCATTGTTTTGTAATCCAAGGTTATGTGTTTGTGTGGGTAGATGCTAACACACCTCCAGAAGTCACATCTATTTATACATTTCTTTGATTTAAACCAGTAACTTGATATCGTGGAACTCCTTGTAGATTGATGAAGTGGAACTCCTTATAAACATGCATGTGTGAAAAGAGAAAAGCAAAAAATTAAATAACTCAATAAAAAATGTGATCGAAAAGATCAAAATGATTCAATTTTTTTTATAGCATGTACATACAAATATATATATTTGTGAGATATACTGTAAAATTACTGGAAATTTTCATGAAGATATATTTTTGCTGGAAAACCGAAATTCCAGTCTGGTAATTAGTGAAAGTTAGTCTTTGAAGACTAGCTGAAGGTTGAAAAATAACAAAATTTCCTAGTAGCAAAAATATCTTGATTAAGGTATGGAGTCAAGGAAATCGTTAGAATTCAACCTTGTACAAATGTGTGTATACACACATATTGAAGGTCAAGATTTAATCAACAATAGTGGATCCTCCTTGAATAAATGGCATCTAACCTGGCTTCGTCCTCTCATCTTCTGAAAATGTATTTTTTTTAACCGTATTTTAGATTTGCTGGATTTGTGTCCAGTGATATATATTCTGCAAGAATGAATATTCATTGACTCTGGGTTCATGCTGAGTAATGAAAATTTCTACTCACAGAGTCAAAAAATTTCTTGGAAATGAATCTCAAATTTGTCAGATCCCCCTCCCCCCCCCCCCCCCAAAAAAAAAATAACGAAACAATCCCAATTGTAGTATACCCCTTACAATGCTGATGAGGTGTCAGCGAAAATTTGGGAATGATTTCCAAGAAAATTTTCACAGAGTAGAAATTTTCATTATTAAGATATAGACCTTGTATTGTGTTCATGCTACAGATAGACATGGCTTTGCTGGTCAGTGTACATTTGTACAGGTTTATTATTTTCAGTGTGTACACCGTGAACAAAGATGGAGAGTGTGTTAATCAATAGTGGGATCAAGTTGTTGCTCAGTCCATCACTCAATTAACAAATGGATCATTTCCTCTTAGTAATCACAAAATCAATGATTCACTTCTCTTACAGTCCTATCAAATAAACAATTCAACTGGACTGATTACAAACTTGGACAATAATACCAAGGTTGTGTTTTTTCCCAACAATTTAAGTTGTTAGTGAAATACAGCAACCTGATAAACACATGAATGTGTTGTTTTGTCAACATGTTGATACTATAGTTTGTCAGGGAACTGTGGTAATATAAATGAGGCAAGAGATTTTACCTACATATGCTTACCACCAGACATGTATATACCAAAATATTGAAATGTGTAGTGGTTATACAGGAGGTAGGTGTGTTTTTCGGGGGTTTTTTTGACAAGAATTGAAAGAAATTAGTTTCAGTGTGTGAGTGACTGACAGTTCATGTATGTGTAAAATGCATGTTGCTTCCAGTCCCAAAAGTATTGGGTTGTGCTTAGATCCACCCAGCCTGAGGTACGTGAACACATCAGAGAATGATATGGCTTAGAGGTAGTCAAAGCTGATAAGAAGAATGTGGGACTACACCTGAGATGCTGTATCCCCAGGCTGATCGAAGTACAGAGACATTTCTTAAATCATTCAACAAAACTGATGGTACGTTGGTAGTGGAAGTAGTGCAAGACTCTGTTGGGAGAGGAGCTAGGGGTCTCTCGGGGTATATTCTTAATGGAATGGAATCGTTTCAGTAATAGTGTGGAGGGCAGTACGATTATCTACGGAGTCAACTCTATCATTGCGATCTTGATAAACTAGCCGACAAATAACAAGGAAACAGTTAATCGCAAACCCTCTGCATGCTTCACTGATAAAATTAGTGTGTTTGGAAGCAAGCTGTAATACTGATACACTTATAGTGTCAAAAAATACACTTATGTCAAAGACATAGCCATTTTACACTTATGACCCATCACCATTGTCAGAACCAGTCAAAGGCTGACAGGTTACATGCCCTGTCACATGGGAATTCATTCTCTAACCTGTGGATAATAACTGTCACTTTGGGTTTATGTTGGAGTAATTCAACATATTTGAAGTGAACATTTGATAATTTGGAGAAAATTATATTCATCAAATGATACCTATGATATAATTAGCCAGACCCATTTGGTATGCATGGTGTGTATATTGTTGAATATGTCGGCTGCCTCACCGGAAAAATAACTAAATGGGAAGAAATTTGTAGTGGGCATGAAACAATAAGCCTGTGATCATCTCATTTTAATTACTGTATGATAACATATTTCAATATTCTACGTGCTTAGAATTATAAGTATGCATGTAAGTGGAAGACCGTGTCATTCCAATTTGACCAGATCAGTTTTTTCCTGAATTTGGAGTAGTGCTTTTTGCGAAGATTTGGGAACCCTGGTATTAAACAGAAAAAGAAAAACTTGATAAGACTGACAGAGTTCCTAATACATGGTATGACATTTTTGGTGAGGAACCCCAATAAAATGACTCAGGTAGATGTTATATGCTTACCACCTTGAACAAAAAACATGTCACTAATGTGTAATGTTGTTAAAGAAATTAGTTGGTGAAATGTGCAAGAGCCCCCCCCCCCCCCCCCCCCACACACACACACACACACACAATCTTTGAAGAATTCTACTCGAGATTTATGTTACAATCTTTCATATTTATAAATGTATACATGTACATGCATGGTCCATGCATGTAAAATTGAAATGCGTATGTGTTGTTCCATATAATACGCCGTGCTTCCAAACATTTGATAAAATATACACACGGAGCTGTGCATCATCTCCGGGAACAGCGCAGTTTCCTGTTTTTAAGCTAGATAAAGTACGTAGTAGACACCGCATCTACAGTGTCAGTGAAATTTCCAGAAGGAAAGATGTTATTGTCATCATAGAGGAAATGGAAAGACAAGCAGCCATATGTGATTCCGCTGTCAGAAATTTTCCACTGTGGGCTATTGTTATTTTATGCCCAGGTGATAGTACGCTGAGATAGATGCTGGTTCAAAGGGAGGAGTACGTCACTGGATTTACATAGCTATTCCTGAGTATAACACCTCAGAGGAAAGACTCCCTAAGTTACTCATTTTTGGCACATGGACAACACCTTTCATATTAAAATGTATCTTGGTTAGTATAACACCATCTTATATTCTGCATAACTGTTACACTGCTGAGGGAACATAATATTAAATCACATCACAGTTTGTCTTCTATGAATAAAGAATAACTCCAGAACAACAGTATTACAGGATACACTAAGGCATCTGGGTGAGACAGTTTATGTTTTTGCTAGGGTTTGGGAACCCCAAGTAATAGGTGTGAATCTGGTAAATTTGCATATAGGTTTCTTTACCTTGTACCATAGTTTGGGTGGGGAACTCTAAAACAGAGGAGGAAATCTGGAAAAACTGGCATACCTTGCACCATTATTTTGGTAGAGAACTCAGATAATGGGGAATTTGCTAGATTTGCATAAGCTTCTTTTCCTTGCACCATTGAATTTGTTTTCATGGGGAACCCCAATAACAAGAGTTGAGAGATCTGTTAAAGTACCATAATTGTGTTGGTAACCCTGGTAACAGGTGGGAAATGTCATAAATTTGCATAAATTTCCATACCATGTTTGGTGGTCTGAGATTTCACCATTATTTTGGTTGGGAACTCTGATAATAATAGAGTTGAAAAATCTGCTAAATCACAATTATTGTGATGGGTAACCCTGGTAACAGATGTGGGAAATCTAAATTTTACTAGGTTTCCATGCAGACAGTGTAGCACCAATATATGTAGATTATTAGAGGGGGAGGGGGCTTGTTTAGATTTTAACAGATACCTCGAGACCTACCGTCTGATGCATCAGCACTTTGATCAAATCTTGACAACAACTAGAGCAGGTGAAAGTACTTACTATAAACAGTTTACTGGTAACCTGTATGTTGCGAACAGTTAGAACTCCTGGGATGGTTTTACCTATCAGTAGCAAAGCACTATTTGTGTTCCACAGAGATATACAAAGGTTAAACCATTTAACCCTAAAGTACCACTGTAGCAGAAGAAGAAAAGATGCACAGTTACATAGGTGTGTGCTACAAAACAAAACACTTGGACTGTAACGTGTCCACACTATCCTTCACCTAACATATTTATTAAGAGTCGGTTAGGTTCATTTTGTATATGAAAAAAATAAAGAAGCATACAAGATTGATGACAGAAAGAAGTGAAATAGGAAGAGAGGAAATTATCAATGTAGTTGTAATTTTGAGCAGTCTTTTCAATTTCAAAAATTAGTAAGTGAAAAGAAAAAAATTACTTTTTATGTATCATGCATATAGATTAGCAAATGAAGCTATACTGAATTTGGTGAAATGAGTATCATGATTAGCGTACATGCCATATATTAATAATTTGTATCTACTTAGTATTCTAATCATTGTCATAAGATGTGGGGAAATAAATTGTCTAATTTCCTTGCAGATAATTCACTTACTAAGAAATTATGCAGATAATTATGAATATTAAAGTAATAATTATATTATGATGACTTTATATTCCAGCTCAGTTATTCGTTGCATTTATAATTAGTATAGTTGTGTCTCGTATTTAGGCCTGTTGATGTGCCATTATGTGCATGTGATTATTGCCCGCAAGTCTCATCATTTCATATGGTTATTGTTCTTCATGAAGACATTGTGTTTGTATTGCAGCGCTATAGACGGCATTCATTAGACACTTGTCTGTACTCTGTACCAAAAGTGCAAGAAATAATTTTTGTGTTCAGTGCACTTAGGTTTTATGCAGCTGAAGTGCTGCGTGTATCCAATTTTTTCTAGTCTTTCTTTACCTTTCTGAGCACTTTACTTGAAAACACCAGAAAATTATTAACATTGTAGTAATATAAAAACTTTGTTGTGGTGTGTAAATTTAATATGACCCTGTCATTATTTTCAGGGGAGGGGAGGGTAGGATAGGATAGGTTCTTATACAGTCAATGTTTTGTGGCATTTTTGTCCAATTTTATAGTAGGCATGTTGTATTCAGTATTGGAATAACTGTTGAAAGGCTATATGTACATGTGTACTTACAAAGTCTATTTTTACAGCTGTAGTATTTGAATTACAAGTAGATGATCAAAACAGTTGAAAATGGTAATTTCATACTTCACCTACATGTACATGGTAGTAGCTTAGAGTCAAGTATTGCCCCTCCCTCAGACAGGATGATCCAAATACCCAGTTTATACCTATTCAGGTCATCGTTCAATGACACAGTAATTTCCAGAAAACTGTATTCACCACACCCCTAGAACTGTATTCACCACACCCCTATATAATGGGAACCCAAAATGCAGATGTGTTTGAATGTTATCAGTTTATAGCAGACACACCCTCTATTCAAGACAGTGGTACATGACAGAGCAATCCCTGGAGCAGTCCCTTTTGTCGATTCCTTTTTCTTTCTGACCCCAGCCATAACTTGGTTGTCAGTCATACATAGAGTAGGAATATGCAAAGGTGTGTGTAACATCAACAGTCAATCACCAACCAGTGTGCTCTTGGCACACTCTCTCTCTCTCTTTACTGTCTTGCTCCCATAATGCGTAAAATATAAAACTTTCCAAGCATGCCACCACTGATGTTATTTATTGATGGATGAAGCCCCAGCTTTGTATTCTAATAGCAATACCAGTCATGCATGGAAATAACACCCATGCATTTTGATTTAATTCATTCTGTAAATTCATTGAGTTATTAATAATTCTACATTAATATGATTAGAAAACCATCTATCTTAATTAACATAATAACAAATTAAAATTACGTCCTTTGATGTTATGGATCAGTGTTTACATATTATGTGTAGCAGACATTGCATTCAGTGTAGTAATTTAGAGTTAACAAGTACCAGTGTTCATGCTATGATCCTTGTCATTGGGGAAATGTGTTCATTTATTTGAAAAAGTTAATGCTTTTCTATGCTCCAAATTTCAGTTGTAAAAGTGTCATATGGGTCACATCTATATTCATTCTATCTATCTATCTATCTATCTATCTATCTATCTATCTATCTATCTATCTATCTATCTATCTATTTATATATCTATCTATCTATTTATTTATCTATCTAGCTAGCTAGCTGTGACCTGTCTATCTATCTATCTCTATCTATCTAGCTAGCTGTCTGTCTATCTGTCTTAGTATCTATCTATCTATCTATCTATCTTAGTATCTACATGTATCTATCTATCTATCAGTATCTATCTATCTCTCTGTCTATATCTATCTGTCTATCTCTATCTATCTCTATCTATCTATCTATCTATCTATCTATCTATCTATCTATCTATCTATCTATCTATCTATCTATCTATCTATCTATCTATCTATCTATCTATCTATCTATCTGTCCACCATCCATTCATCCAACCACCTAAGCTCTGTTTTTCCTTCCGTCCATGGATCTATCCATTTATTTATCAACCTATAAAGATACATATGTATCAGTTTGTTACTTAGCATAATCTATTTTTAAAAAGAGTGTTTACAATTAATGTAGATTGAAAAGTTGCAACTAATGAATAAACAAAGACAAGAGTGTTATAGTCACTGTCGCATGCCTTGAGGTTGACTTTACTCCCAAATGTAGCGCTGTATTTACAGCAATCCTAAATATTGCACATCAAGACTTGTGTGTTATTTTTGGATGGAAAAGGACAAAATGATTTGTATGTAGTTCTATGGTAATGGCTGGTAGAAACGATTATCGCATTGTGAGAGAGAATAGAATAGAACATAAAGCCCAGCATGTGTTACACATTATTTATTGTTTGTGGGATGTTTGAGATGAATAATATAAGGAGAGAACTCGGAGAAGGCTGCACAGTGATATTATAGCAGAAACGTGCTTTACATTATACAATTTTGAATGACCAAAAGACCAAAAAGAATATTGGAATCGATAGTAATTGTTGTAAATGTGAATTGGTCGTAATCTTTTTATTATGTATGTGTGTGTGTGTGTGTGTGTTTGTAATCTCAGTGTCTACCTGTTGTGTTGAATGTTCCAATACAATTCCCTGGAAAACGAGAGTGATAGAAGTCATGTGACCTATTGATATATTACAAATTCAATACAAAACATTAGCTTGGCTTTGTGTACCCAGTGTTTGTACAAGGTCTGGGAACCCCAGCAACCAAAGGATTAAAATTCGATAAAATTTGGAAAATTTTCCATTTCATGGGATGATATAAATGTATCCTAATTTTGGTGGGGAGAACCCTGGTAAAATTCGTAGGGCACTTTGGTAGATTTTGCCTGCGTACCAGCCTTTACTAAAAAATACTGGTGGGGAGAACCCTTGTACATTTAAAATTCCAAGGGCACTCTGGTACCTGCTTACCACCCTTAACTGAACAAAAACAGTGGTACTTAAAATAACCATTTTCAAACCGAGGTCAAAAAGAGTTCAAACTTTGATGGGAACATGTTCATTTAGTGAAAGTCATTGCGGAAAATATTTGTACCTGTACGCTTGATATGTTCAGCATTATAGTAGTGGAAATTTGTACAAAAAATGTTGTTAGTATCCAGTGTCAAAGAGACGAGAAAAATGGCCTCCCTTTACTAGCAAACTATTTCATGATAGATTGCCACACCTGTACATATGCTGATTATAATACTCTTTCCAATTCATCACTTATTTAATAATAATGTCCTGTATATTTATTTTATGTAGTTATACACCGACACCACGATATTGCCCCCTGATGTAACGGCGATAATGATGATTGCCTTTAATTACCACTAAGAAAGTAATTGCCTTTACAAAATATTACATCTTTGAAAAACCTTGTGAACCATTAAGGAGAAAAACCTGACCTCCGCATATAAGTTTGCTTGTTTCTTCTTATCTTGTGAAATAAATTATGGTTGAGTTGGGTTGATGTGTCTAGTAGTGTACGTGACACGTCAGTAACGTGCTAAATCACATTCCGTGTTCAAAGGAAATTCACCTTGTTGCTGTGCATGTTCAGAAACTAGCAGAACCATTTCAACTACAAATGTAAATGCTATTAGCGGGGAATGCATGGTTTGGTAGAAGGCAGAAAGGTATATTGAAGTCCCCAACAGGAAATGGAAGTCATTGAATTATTGCTTGACTGCTGTAACTACTTGTCTCAGCTGTCACTGGTTGGCTCTTTTCAACAAGTCAGCTATCGCATCCAATTTGAATAATTTGCCAAATAGAGAATTGTTGATGGGGCTAGCGTTTTTTGCTGCGGTGTGTTGAAGTGTTGATGGAGTGGGCAGGGGAACTGGTAATGAGACAGAAGTCTGTAATATTCAGGGATTGATAGTAGATTGGAGGATCCGTGAATCACTGAATGGTGCCAATCAACTTACTGATAATACTGAAAGTGATTTCAACACCTAAAATGAGTCTGAAAACGGTCGCGTGTTGGCAGTCTTATCGACTACAGTGACATTTTCAACAAATTGCCACCTTCTCTCTTCTTGTTGATAATAGATGGGTATTGTGAATTGGGGTCAAAAAATTAATGTAGCCCTAGGTAAAAGAGGGTAAATTATAGATATTCCATCAGTGATAACGACAGCCGCAACATTGTAAATCATGCATAGTGCCGTCCTACCTTTATTGTGGGTAATTGTTAATCACTGATAGTGTCACTGGTGTGGTATATGCCATGAATACAAAGTCAAGTCCGGTCATTATGTTGATGACCAGCCTGGCTGGGCACTCACCATCCAGCCATAACCATCTTGACTGGACTCCATGTTTCTACGTTGACAAAGCACTATTGAATACCCAGCCTTGTACGGACATTGAAACCCAGCCACCTGTACAACACACGGTACTTTTTTGTACCTCTTAGTAGTTAGTAGAGTCCTAGCCAGGTATGTGCATTTATAGACGACATATCCTATTGTTAAAATGATTCATGTGTGGTATTTTATATGTTTTTAATGTATACACTCCAGTGTTACACTGATGTTTGCGTGTGTGTATTGCAGTTCTAGATGTCCATTTTATTCTTAAACATACACGTTTTTTTGTCCGTAGAACGCGATGATTTTGAATTTGAATTACGCAACTGGTGTTGATTGGTATCTTTGAAGTGTTGACTTAATTCAAACTGACACCAATTATGTAATGATAATAAATGTTCGGACTAACAATAGAGAGATAAAGAGAGTGGCATCTCCATTGTCAATTCGTGTCACTTTCAACCGAGACTGATCCGCCTCACTTTGTATACTAACTGCATATACCAAGGTCGGTCTGGGTCAGTAGAATATAGCAGTGACAAATACCGAATCGAATTGAGGAATGATTCTCAAATCTAATATGGAATCATTTCCATGAAAAATCAGTGATGTATTTCCATTCCGGAAAGATTCATAGCTAGTTGATTGGTTTCCACAAAGACATGGAAAATAATTTTATACATTTTTTTACCCATGGTAATATAGCGGGATAAAAACCCAATGTCATTTTATCGATTTTGATGAATGTTGACAACCAAGTGTTATCATGAATTAATGATTCAGATTTATTCATAAATGTAATATTAGAAATACCAGTCAGATAAGGCTTTTAAAAAAAGAAAATTCCAATACCAGTCGTCACAATAATGTAATCAGTAGTACAGTATGTAAAGTAGAAATTGTAAGAGTGACTAACGACATTGACTGTAATTGTTAAAATTGACAAACTATTTTCATCGAAATAATCTGAATAAAAGCCATTTTGGGGTGTGGTGAATTTTCTGTTTTTTATTACCTGCCAGCCAAATAAACGGGCAATGAAAAATTAGTGCTGTGTTGTTTGAGAGAGAAAGGCTTTCCATTAGTGACCTCACTATCTCTCATACTAAATGGCAACATTGGAAATAATATGTGATCAGCTGGAAGACAAAAGCCTCATGGCGATAGTTTTCCGAGAATGTCAGCAAGGAGAAATAAATGTATGTGTACTGATATTAATCTCTGTTTATTATACTGGAAGAGATGATTATGGAAATGTAGGCGGACTCGTTTATTTTAATGGTAATATAGTAATGTCATTGTATTACATTATTTCAAAATAATAAAGTTATGGGTATGTCTTGTCAGTGAGATCATGCATTCATTTGGTCGACTAGCTATGGATGTCCAATATACTTACACATGGATGAACAACACTGGCAGTAATTCTATTTGCATATTAATTATGTGCACACCTGTATGATGTTGATGGTTTGGAAGTGTTACACATCTGGTGTACAGGGTATTTATTTGGCTCGAAATAACAAATTAATGAATATTTTTTTTGTCGGAATTTTGATATATTGGACTAGCTGCAAATAAAGCTATGAATGGATAGTACATGTGATACCAACAAAAAAGCTACATTGATGTAGTACATGTTGAATTTTAATAGTCTGTAAGGTAATCATGTGAAAGCCTAGGCAATGAATGACACCTATTCTCTGAATGCCTACTTTGAATTCTACCCTTAGGTCACAGGTTCAGGGTACAGAGAGCACATAGAAACTTCCACAAAAAAATCCTTTATGCATTCATTCTGCAATTTAAGTTTTAAACCATGATCTTATAGTTTCAGTGAGTGACCATCCTTTTTAATGTTTTTAATATGTGTATGATATAACCGTTTCAGTATGTGTACTGTTATTTTTTTATATATTTGTCATTCACATGTCCAGACTATAAACTAAAAGAATGAATTTCTATGTGTGGTTCATAACGTGGACAATAACAATAATTTGATATTTGATTGGTTGCAATTAGTAGCGTTGACATACTGGCACACCTTGGTAAATCATGGTAGAGTTGATTAAAGCGCCAGGCTGGAACGTCAACTGGTTTAAAATCCTGGTTTTTTCCCATTTGTAGTTTTGTATACAAACAAATACCCCCTTGGCAGAAAGAGGGTCGATCATTTAAAGTAAAGAACTTGGTCCATTTTCAGACTCTGATTTTATCCCAACTTCAATCTTACAAAAAAGTCACTTTGTATCATATTTAGGTTGGTTTTTTGCCCTGAAGAGAGCAGAAAATATTCATATATCATCGACATGTTTACATATGTGTATTTTTTTGTACAATGCTGAAGTGAGTAGCACTTTTTGGGTGTACACAAAAAGTACCTCATTGAATTATTGGTTTGACTAACTTACATGTATGTCACAGTTCTCACACAGTTACTAGTGATGATCACACAAGTTTCAGTATGTACAAGAACATGGGTAATTGACATGAAACAAAAATGTCAAAGAAAAATAAATGTTCAGATCTGACCCATACCCCTTTAATGGTGCTAGCTTTTAAATATATCCCTTTGAAATAAAATGAATCATAGTAGAATTTCCTATATTTGGAGATAGTGTCATACCATATTTTAAAGGTATATAAACCAATTTTAAATGGGTTTTAGCCTCCAATGGGTACCACCCGGAGGGAGGTTTTTACATCGAGTTTTGTTCTTTTTCATCAATATTTTTTGTTTCCTATTGAGAAAATTTTTTCTTACTGAAACATGTTTACTGTCTAGCATTGAAGCTAGCAAGCAGACAGTTTGACAAAGTCCATCGACCTGAGCTGGCAAAGCATTACCTCCTAAGTAATAGAACCTGTGGTCTTGATACAAGAATTTATTGTTACTATGTTTTATCGACCTGATGACCATATTTAAGGATGTTAAATCACGACTAGTAACATAGGCGGTCTCTGACATTGAATTTAGGTAATCCAAATCAATTGGCGGTGTACCAAAAAAAATGATGTTGACATCATATCAGGATCGTAGAGAAACTATGCATGCAGAAACCTGTCAATTGACTCAACACTATCATGTAGAGAATTGATACTCGTTTCAAGGAATAAATCTACATGAATAAGATATCAGATGAGGTGTATGTATGTATATACTCAATAAAAATAGTGTCTTAAAGATGGCCCGTGTCACTTTAATGTAATTGCATCATGCCCCTGTAATGTGGATATAAAGTCTTTGGTTTGGGGTATATATGACAGTGTTGTATCAGTTAGAGTCAGACTGCCACTTCTAAGTTTTCTGCAGTATAGAAATCAAAATGAGATGCGGAATGGAATTTTCTAAGAATTTTGTATTGATATGCAATATTATTACTGATAGCTTGTCTCGCAGCGACTCAAAATATGGAAACCAATCGTGGGCATGCAATCTTCTAAGAAATGGAATGCAGCTTTACCATCATATTCAAGGATGCAATATTATTACTGATAGCTTGTCTCTCAGCGACTCAAAATGTGGAAACCAATCGTGGGCATGCAATCTTCTAAGAAATGGAATGCAGCTTTACCATCATATTCAAGGATGTAGGCAAGATAGACTGTTAATGTTGTAAAAAAAAAATGAACTGTTAATGTTGTAAAAAATATGTCGATATTGTGTTGGCTTGGTTTTGATTGATAGCTACCACTAGTTCAAATGGCATGTAAAGTAAAGGCCCTTTATTTGGCATCTACCAGCAGAGTTAATGAGGTTGGATCTCTCGACTGCACACAATTAGAGGCGACAAACTATAAACATGGTTGTGGAACTGAGTGTACACATTAGTGGGCATGTGCCTGCAGTGAAGTACAAATTTTGTCATAAAAAATTAGAGGAAAAAAAATGCTGTGAATAAAACATCTGGTGAATAGAATATGAAGCAGTGTCATGGTAATATGGCAGCTGAACAAGGATATCACCGATTATGTATACGCCAAGAAAAAAAAAACAGCCGACAGTTATTCCAAGCTGAAACAGTGAACAAAACATTGAGGAGAATCTTGACCCTAGAGATTTCAACTGATGATTGCTGACAGCTACAGTGTTTAAGAAAATTAAGCCTATTTGATGGCAAAAGTCACAGCTGCAATCCTGTGTGTACACAATCTAAGGTGTAAAATAATGACATCAAATAAATAGATACACTAAATAATAGGAAAAGGTTACTGTCTGAATGTCTGAATATATTTGCAGTGGTGGTGAGCTTTCTGGTCGGGCCTCCCAGATATGTCACTTTGAATCAGATGGTATTGAAGACACCATATCAGTTGGGAAATCAATTATCATGACACGCATTTAAAAAGTTCGAAATTAATGAGTTTTTACTCTAACAGTTTCCTGGCAGCCCAGGAAGGAAAATAAAAACCTACATTAATTTGCATAACAAAGGAGATTAGAATTGCAGTCATCTTCATTGAATTCCAGGAAGAGTGTAGGGAATTTAGCAAGTCAGGGGTTTTACAAGTCGCTCTACCGCAAAGCTTCTGAGATAAATACATACCAGACATGCATGCATGTTTTCGTGACCAAGCATTTAAAACAACTGCATAAGTGAAATAACCGAGACTGTCAATATATGTGATACAGGTATGGTTAGCACGGAGAGTCCGGGCTTCTATTTGCATCACAAAGTTAGCATCCATGTGTAGCCCTCATCAGGGGCACTTAGCATGCATCAGGAAGTTTGAAGACACTATTTTTCTCTCCCTCAAACTTAGCAAATTCATGTCATGACGAGAGTAAGTGAAGCCACTGAATGCCAAGGAAACCTAGGAAGTGCGGTAGTTGATATTCAAGGCTAGATTTGCAGCCAAGTTAATTTGAAAGGTGCATCAATAAGACATCGATCATCCTCCGTAGAATATATAGAGGTTTTATCTGTGGTCCCTAGAGATACGAAGGAGAAGAAATCAGTAGAGAACGTGATCCATTAAACACCATGATTACTTCTAACAGGTAGTTTGTATGGAAGATTGATTGGCAGGGTTGAGCATGTCACTAATAACACAGATACCAAACATATCGCTGCCAGCCACCACTGATCACTTTTTTTTTTTGCCTGCAAAAAAGCTGCATGCTTATTTTGAAACTTGATAATGGGTCGGTTTCCATGGCAACAGCAGGGACTGAATACATTTATAGGGTGGTGTAAGTCATGTTAGAGAAAAAATGTGAAGTTTTCCATAATTGTTAGAGTCACTTGTGTGCTCATTCACATCACGAGTTAATATTCCGTGGACAGAAAAAGACATGCATAGTTACGGCTTCTTCAGTTAGATTTGTAGAGAATTCGTATCATTCAACTCGATATTCTGAGGTTTCAGTTTCATTGGTTGTTACCTAGAAAGCTAGGCTATTACAATATGTAGTGAACTGTACATTGTGATTGAGATGGAGATTGGAAATAATTTGTGAAAATTTTGAAAAAAAAAGGCCAAAGATGGAGGTTGAAAATATTTGAAAAAGGAATGAACGGTAGCAAAAAAAAAGGCAGTCACCAAGTATGGAAGTTGAAAATATTTTTGAAAAAGTAAAACCAAAAATGGAGGAAAAAGGCATTTGAGTTTGGAGAAGAAAATGGAAGTAAAAAGACAGTCGCCAAAGTGGGAGGTAGTTTTGAAAAGGAGAAAAAATGGAAGTAAAATGCATTACTTTTAAAATTCAAGACTAGGTGTACTTCCGTTTGCTTCACAATTGGTCAGCTGTGTGTCTGTATGTGAGTCACTTCCTCTGTGTTTTTACCATCAAGATTGATCTTGCCCAGTTGAAACTCCCAAAACAGAGACTTGGAAAATGAGAAATATATGTATATGTACTTGTACTACAATAAATATCATAAGAGTTTAGACAACTGTGATATTTACTACAAAATATGAACTTTTGATAGTACGTTATTCAAAGCCCAGATTTTAGGCTTAGATTTTACACATCCATTGCTATCGTCTCCAGACGTTATTGTCTCAAGACACTACTCCTCATGGTGATTTTCCGATTTCAGCCTGAAAGATTACTAGATGGACACAGCAGACAAGAGAGTGATCTGCATTCCTTTCACACATCCTGGTAGCATTGACCTGTATTTCCATCAACCAATTTTCTAATCCAGTAATCAGCTGTGCATGAACCGTTCTCATCGTAGTTCATTTGGGCACTACATGCAATGGGAGGACTCCTCTGTGCTTCCTCTTGTGGTTTGTTAATTAAAAAAAAAACGATGAAAGGATCTTGGCCAAAATGTTGCACTTGACTTGGTTAATGATTACTTGATATCCAGTTACCTTGTCTGTTCAAGGGCAATGGAGGGGTTCCTGTTGTAGAGAGACATCTCCTAACAACCCAACACCCCCATCCCACCCATACCTCCCGCAACATTAGTGGTATGCCAAGGCATGTATTTTAGTCAGTGCTCCTGGTGTGGTACAAAGGGATCCTAAATAACATATACATAGTCACACTATCACCCTGACACCTAGAAAGTTGGGAGTGAGTGAGTGAGTATGGCTCCTTATTCACTACTTAACGTAAGAAGTACATTTGTAGGATGGCAGAGTCTTTGTCATGTCTCAGTTCATAATAACATAAAATGTGACTGAACATAAAATGCAAATAAGACAGCACTAAACCAATACAGCCAGTCTCCAGATGTTACTGAACATAAAATGCAAATAAGACAGCACTAGACCAATATAACCAACACCAAGATGGACATAAAATGCAAATGGGACAAAGCATTAAACCTGTAATCAATCTCCAGATGTGACTAGCCATAGAATGCAAATGAGACAAAGCACAAAACCAACATAGCCACTTTCCAGATGTGACTAGACATAAAATGCAAATGAGACAAAGCACTAAATGAGTATAGTCGATGCCCAGATGTGATTGAACATAAAATTCAAAGCTATGAAACCTGTATTTGTATTCAAATACAGGGGTTAAAACACCAAAACAAAGTCCAACCATCATGCCTACACTTGTACATGTACAAAAAGTGCTAGTTTGAGAGATATGGGAAATGACTCGCACATTGTAATTGGCAAACTAATGTCACAGCCTCTAGTGTACATGTACATGTACATCAAAATTGGCTAGAGGTAGTACATTTCCTTGTCACTTGTTGTCATCCATTCACAAGTGTTGGTATTCAAAGGATGAAATTGGCATTGAGAGAAACATTGCATGAATAAGCCATTTTTTCATCTCGCGGAAGATCTCACGAGAACCTACATGAGCCATTGCATTCATAGCAACCACACATGAAGGTGGCCAAGCTGAAAGTGCTACATGCTGAGCGACACGATTGTTCTCAACATCATCACACATGGCCACGGTGAAAGCTTGACCACGATCACATGTTTGACAATCGTTGATGCTAGGCATATTTGCATAACTCGCGAGATCTGCAACAAGATGTAAAATCTCTTATTCAGAGACCTGTTGGGAGAAAAACCAACAACATAATCGGATGGCGTAGAGGGAATGTGTTCATACCTGCATCAAACAGAAAAACTGAAGAGATGATGTAATGAAGCAATGTTATCTTCACAACTATAGCACTATGCCTCTGGGCAGGTGGTCTTTTTATCTAGATATGAGAAGGCAATACAGTATCCTGATAAAAGGACACACAGTCAATATGAACCAAAGCTTAGCTAAATTTAGATTTTATGTAGTGATTTTCTCTAGGAGGACAATGAACAGCTGGAAACGAGAAGTGTGACGTAGATTTTAATAACGGACAAAACATCCATTTTTGTCACTAGTGTAAAGTAATATTACCTCGTACACACAGTTGTTAGTAAAATAAGTGTGTATGAAATAGATGAACAACACTGTTGGAATTAGTATTTCTTATATAGGGTTGGGGTTTTTTTTGGATAAAGTATACAACCACTAAATTGTCAATACATCTATGAGGAAACTAGATTTGACCAGAGTGGTTAACCCTGTTGATCTTTTGAAGTCATTGTGTAAGTTAAGTAATGAGTTGGTTGAAGAGATGTGTTGATTTTATTTTGCAGTTTGTACAACTTTGTCCGTTTATAACAGACCTACATTTTTGTTGTGGGTACTTTTGTAAATCACCACTTGCTACTGATAGTAAGGGATAGAGGAATACTAAATTTGAGCTGGTCTCTAAGAAGTTGATGTGTTATTAGTAACATGTCAAGTTAGCTTAGAGAGCACACACTTGTTGTAACTGTACAGGTATACAAATGTAGTTGTACCTATTTGAAAATCTCTTCGATGATAGTCTCATCTATGTTATATTACCCCGGTATAGTCTGGGTATATAAAGCGATATTTGTCAACCACATGTACAGCACCATCAAATATATTTAATGTGACAAAAACAAACTGATCTAGAAGGCTTGATTTGTTTTATAATATACTATATTTCTCACATACTACACGACATGATAAAATGCTTTGTGTTCTCGCATGTTTATATTGGATATCCAGTGTTTTTGCTAAGGTGGGGAACCCTGGTAATACTTACTTACTAACAGAAACAGAGAAAGGGGTAAAAATGGCAGTGTTGCTCCATAGAGTGCCCTATATGGTAATGTTGTTGGGGAACTCCGGTGAAATGACATGGGAAGCCTGGTAGATTTTACCTACTTACCTTACCTTGGCAAAAACGCTTGTCCAGTGCTACATGATGTGCCCACCATCTCTAAATATGTAAACAAGAAAGGCGTTCAGTAAATGATGTGTACAAAATGAACTAAGGCCAATACCAAAAATAAACAAGGTAGATGAAAGAGAATGGAAATGGAAAGCTCAGTAGACACAAATAAGGTAAATATAATAAATCAAGTCAGATTGGTATTACAAATTATGACTTTCACTGTATTGTGGTTATGGAAGTAATATTACAGGTATCTCTTGAAAGCAGGTCATTATTTATACCTGTTATTTTGAATTGAAGTTCGACAAGTTACTGTTATTTTGGACTGAAGTTCGACAAATTACTGTTATTTTGGACTGAAGTTCGACAAATTACTGTTATTTTGGACTGAAGTTCTACAAATTACTGTTATTTTGGATTGAAGTTGAAGAAATTACTGCAGTTTTGGACTGAAGTTGTAGAAATTACATGTACTGTTATTTTTGTGAACTGAAGTTGTAGAAATTACTGTTATTTTGAACTGAAGTTCTAGAAATTATTGATGTCAGAAGTACTTTGATGTCAACCATTTTAATTGAAAGTACTTAATCGGTATTAAATTTACTTTAAAATTCACAGATGACTCAACATTTTATCTCATATGTCTGTTACTAGAGTTTTTGTGGTCATGGCAATTAGAAAATGTGATGATTATTCTTGTCATCAAAATACCATTAACATATTTCTGTTGTTTTCTTTTGAAACAAATTTAACAATTTTGTAGATGTATGATGTGTAATAGTTAGCAAATCGATCAGAAGTCTTTTCTATTTGTAGAAAACAAATTAACAAAATATAGCTGAAATTTGAGAACTGTCGATATCAGAATGAATATTATTCATATCAATAATTGAGAAAAGTACAGTTTTTCCCTAATCAGGATACCAAACCAATTATTTCACTTGTTTGTATTTCAACTGAACCGGATCATAATTCCCTCTGCCAGACTCAATATTTTTTATTTGAAAGCTAGATGATTCAGAGCCAGTCAACAAATTACAAATGTATACTGTAGGGGATACCTCGTACTTGTCAACCTATTCAAAAGTGAAACATTATGACTGATCTGGGAGAGTACAAACCCAAACACTTGTGGAGGCGTTGTTGATGTCATATTTGAGTCTGAATTATTTTGTGCCTCAGTTCTGGTGGAATGACACTGCGGAACGACAGTTTGTGTTATCAGAAAATTAGGTGTCTGCAAAGAAAATAAACCACAGACAAGGTAGCCTCTGGAGGCCAGGCTAACACTGATGTTTGATGGAGCAGTTTTATGACTTCCTTTAGTGGTGGTAATAGAACTGCCTATTTCATCCAATCCATCACTTCACGTACTACTATATCGATTCTTGTACTTTATGCATCTCACCAATATCTTCATGTGATTTTAATGATTAATTTAAAACCCAGTCAATATGGGTGAAATTTGTCTGCCTTACTACTTTAACACTGTCCTCATTTCATACGCCAAATTTCTTTTCTAAACCAAGGTTATTGACAGCACTTTGCTTATAATGCAAGACCATTTGCGGCAGTGTTTTTATTACTTGTATACTTCCAACATTCACACCAGGCTTCTGACAAGAATTACAAGACGCATGTTATTTATGTCTGTAATTGTCAGCCGTCAGTGATTTGTCCCACTAGAATATCCACCTAGTTCCACAAAACACAATAAAATTTCCTGACAAGACCTAGCAATAACCATTGACATGTATGTTTAGTATTGATGGCAGATAGGTATTATTGAAGCCTATAGAGTGTATGGCGTTTCACCTTGGCCTGTTTGCCTCCAGATTGGTATGCTGATAGAGAAAGTACATCATGCAGACCGACAAATCAAACTGTTTCCTTTATGAATTTTGGCTGCAAGATATCGGCAGTTTCCAATCTATTATGTTCTGTACATTATGTACATGTACAATTCCTGTATAGTTCTCCGCATTCACACTCTTAGCTATCACCTTTTTTTTTTTGCATTTTGTTTGTCAGCTAATAATGATTTGAATATTACAGAATATTGTGTTCTAAGCATAACATTCAATCCATCCATCCATCCGATATACAGATATAAATATCTGGTCATATTTACAATTTCAACTGTTTCAGATTTACATTTTCTGTGCTATTCAGATCATTATATACAGACAAGTTAAAATGAAATACATATATTTATATTGTTGTTGTTGTTGTTGTTGTTGTTGTTGTTGTTGTTGTTGTTGTTACATGCATGGGTGTTTTTTAATGTTTAGATTCTGTGTATATTTATAGTGATGTGTAACAACATGAATGAATGTAAGTTGTAGAAACCAAGCAGTGAATCATTGATAGAATATCACACCCTGTCATTCCATGCTTTAATAGTCTAATAGTTTGTCGGTTCAATGTAGTTTTAAAGTTTTATGAAAGGCCAACTTCAGATTAGGATTAAAATCTAGATGTGAAAAACAGTTGTCTGGCAGATATATAGAAAAAAAGTTGATCCTGCACAAAGATGACCCCATGTTAAATTCTTATGGCTCTACTGATCAGATAACATTCATGTGATAACCTGGGATTGAAACATTGCTCTTTAAAGACCTTTTGATGGACTCTGTGTTTTTGTGCAAAGGTCAAAGGTTAGGAACCCCAACATCCAGAGAAATACTGTAAAACTTGTACAGATTTCAACAACAAAAAATGTTCCAAGTTTTTTCAAAATTTCCGCACACACACACGATGTAACTGTTAATGTATGATTCAAATACTCACTGTTCACTTATATCAAAGTAACTCACTCCTTCCTACTCTACTCAATACGGGAAACAAGACTTAGAGAAATGAAAGAAAATTACTATTCTTAAAGACTTCCTGTATTGATCTTTCATATTTGCATCGATTGCACTAAACTTTTGAACTACAGTTGTAACAAATATAACATTGAGTGAAAATTGTGTGAATTATGAAAAAATGTATAAAAATCAAATTATAACTCTAGATGTTTCAGCTGGATCCAGCTTGTATTTATGGGAATACAAAAAATGGCAATAACAACCATGTTGTAATGTGTTTTGTCATAATTACTGATTTGGAACAAACATAAATTATTTTGGTTTGATTTAATATACATGTACTTAATTTGTGTATGTTGTGTCAATATTGAATTGAAAGTTACACCATCACAGACCGAACAACCAAAGAAACTGAGGCAAGTAGACAAACTGACAGACAGCCAGACAAGCACGCAAGTAGACACACAGATAGTGAGATAGGCAGGTAGACAGAGAACTAGATAAGCAGGGAGGGGTAGGTAAATGGGCAAAAACAGATACATGTAGGCAAGCAAGTAAACAGACATGCAGTTAGACACACAGATAGTGAGAGGGGCTAGTAGACAGAGCCAGATAAGCAGGGGAGGTACCCATACATGTAGGTAGATGAACACAGACAGCTGGGCAAGCAAGTAAACAGAGATACAGGTAGACATAGACAGACAGATGGGCAGAGGGGCAAGCAGATAAACAGAGATGCAGGAAGACATGAACAGACAGGTAGGTAGGTAGGTAGGTAGGTAAGGAAGCAAGCAGGTAAACAGACATACAGACAAACACACTAGCAAGGAGGCATGTAGATAGACAGGCAGAAAATGAGATGGGGAGTTAAACCATTTTTGTGGTTCTGTGGAATTGGTTTATTAAACTGCTCAATTTTTGTCATTTAAAACTGCAACTTTATTATATGAATGATCACACTGTACAATAATGTTATTATTTATCCTCAGGGGAACAATTGTAGTTTGTAGACTGAAGGACAATAGGTAGAGTTGTAAGAGGAACTGTGTAGGTACATTTGCAATGAATATCTCTTTGCAAGGTTTATGATGACACACAGTTAAAACCACCTGAGCTTGAGTGCCATTTCATTGTGTCTGCTAGGGTTCAATTTCCATATTCATCATGCTGGAGGAGAACAGTGAGTCTTTTTTTTTTCCAGTGTCAGCTTTCTAGACGAAATTAAAAACTTCAGATGCCTGCTTTGTTGATACAACTACATGTGAGGCAATTGCATCAAGTATTATTGAATCTCATACCTTCAATCAGCGAAATCTTCAATTACATGTATGATAAAATTTCACTTTCTTTTGGGGTTATTTACTTATTTATTTATTTCTGTCCTAATGAATCCAAATGAAATTCTTGTCACCTTTACCTTTCGCAAAACCTGCAAATCAATAAAATTAAGATATAACCAAAGCAATAATTTTTGTCAGGATTTATAAACCCAGTTAAAAACAGTGTAATTTGAATTCCCCCCAACCTTTCATTATCCATTCCTGTTGACATTTAGTTTACTTTTCCCCAATTCTTCCTTTATTCACTAAATTGTTGAACAGATTGTTTTCTGTTGAATTTGTTTTGAAGGTTGTTTAACAGCTAATCCTCCTTATTCAGGTTTTTACCCAAAAAAGTTTGTTCATCATGCATCCCTTCCAATCTAATTAAAATCCGATGTAGATGTCGGCTAATCGTTCATTGCTATTTTACCTTCGTTATTTTGCCTGAATTGACCTTCGTGGTACATGTTTACATTTTTATCCTGATCGCCTCCTCTACATCTGAACTGGCACCCATGCCCACGCCATTCTGTTAAGTGAGCCACACAACCAATAATTTCTAAAAAAAAACGTCCTTATCGTGAAAATTTCAGTCACTTCGCATTGCATTGCATAATCTATAAACTGTCTTCAGTAAGACGCAACCTGATCGGCTGTGTGGCTCACTTAGCAGAACGGTGTGGGCATGGGTGCCAGTTCAGATGTAGAGGAGGCGATCAGGATAAAAACGTAAACATGTACTACGAAGGTCAATTCAGGGAAAATAACGAAGGAAAAATAGCAATGAACGATTAGCCGACATCTACATCGGATTTTAATTAGATTGGCATCCTTTCGTGAGATTCTTATAAAGATTTTGATGAGATTCTTTGCCGTCTTGACTCAATTCACAACTAAATATCCTACTCTACCTAAGTTAATTTCTTCTATCAACTGTGCAATTAAATATCAAGAGAATTCCAGTATTTCAACAACTGACAGCCATCTCCATCTGAAGTAAATTAAAATAAAATTATGCAAACATAAATATCCGACCATATTTTGATGCGTGTATACAGGTTATCAAAGAGATGGCTTTATTTGTGGCAACTTCTGCAATTATTTAAAGTCTCTCTAAAAAACTAGAATTATTCTGTTCCTGAACATTCCACATCGATGTGTCTATCTGTTAGTATGTCTACAGATCTGTGACTTTGATAAGTCTCGTCAAACGTCAAGTTGTGGGGTAGACGCGAGCTATCACAGTCACAGATCAGCACCATAGACAGGCTATCTGTCTGTGTGATATATCAGTTATATGTGATTTGAGATGAGTCGGTCATCAGAAATAGTTAGGTAGATACGTGCGGTAGAATTAATGTTTTGTCAGATTAGTGCAGTGTGAAGAGCAATAAAGCGTCATTGGAATGAAAACTCGAATATAGAATTATTTTGTTACTGAACATTCCACCCTGAGATTTCTATCTGTTTGATGTATGGGATCAAAAATTGAATAAGTTGTTGGAAATAGTTCCAGTATGTACATAGATAGCAGAATTAGCATTTGTCAGAAGAGGGGAGTTTGAAGAGCAATGAAGAGTAGTATCGCAGGGAGTTGTATTCCGAATAATAAGACTCACAATAAGGCTGTATGGTTGTGTAAATCTGATAAACTTTTACTCTCTTACGCAAATAGCACCAGCAAAGGTCAACATAATCAACATACTGACGACTTGCTGAAATATCTGTTTATGTGAATTTTTTAAAAGGAAAACATACAAAACATCGCAATCAGAACCCAATCACAAACTAAAAATTGAGAATAAGAAGTCATTATCTTGTCGGCGAAAGACGGACTTATATTCTTTTTGTCTTTCGTTCGTAATCGGCAGGTTGTTGTCGAGTCTCAATGAAGAGATTTGCGCAAACTAATGGTTTGTAGTATAAGAAAGCTGATTGAATCAAATGTCAATTTAGTGCCTCCCTTCTATATCTGCTCATTCAATTTTCCGGCATGCAGGGTTTGGTCTTTTTATGTGTTCACCCATGTGATAAAAGTTTTGTCTAGTGCATTTGGGGTTTTTGCTATGCTGCCAAGCTATGATTGACACTGTGTAGACAGATACAAAGACCCTTTCAAATATATTGTAAGCCAGACTAGTATGAATTGCTTTTAGTTTAGTTTTAGAATCACGTACAACATAGAAACTATAGTCAATTGTAGTGATGATTTTCATCATCAGTTTTACTACAGATTTGTGCTTGTAAAAGCTGCTTATTTTGTCATACTGAAAAAAAAAGACGAGTATTTGAATAATTTGTTTGTCACATCAATACAAGGTACGAGTATTCAGAGAAACAAAAACTTAGATTACTGGTTTCTAAGATTTCAATTTGGTTATATATTCAAGAAAAGCAAACTGCGTATTATGAGTGTGTGCATCTGTTGACATTTCATCTCCAGAATGAAGCTGATTCCCACTGGTACTTTTCAGACAAATTCAGAGAAAATGTTTTTGCAGTTTATCCTACTTGATGCAGTTCCAAAGATGTAAAGGCAAAACATTGCTGGGGGTGGTTGCCTTGGGTTATACTTATAGAGCACCAGATGCAAAAGAAATATGGCATAGCCAATTAACATAACAATATATATATACATATGAAAGACACATATGGTATAGGCTATTAACATAGCAATATATGTATTTACATATGAAAGACACATATGGCATAGCCAATTAACATAACAATATATATATTTACAAATGAAAGACACATGGTATATGCTATTAACACAACTATGTATGTATTTACATATGAATATGACGATATAATTAACATAACATATTAGCATATGAACCAAAACTCACTACACTAAATTAACGTAACAATACATTAACATATGGAATGTAACTGTGTGTCCAAAATTTAGAAAATTGTTTTCTGAGTTGGATAATAAAAAGAAGGAAATTGTGTGGTGTAATTGTTGTGATTAGAATGTTTTATTTCATTACTCAAAGAGTACGAGTGTTTTGTCAAAAGAAACTGATTGATTAACCATTCCAGAAAATCAAAGTACCGGTAAGATATAGTTTTAGTGTTTTTAAGATACTGAAATTAATTTGTATATAATATGTTAATGAAGTGACGGTTAATAGACATTTTTGAAAAAAAACCAAAAAAAAACCAACATAAATGTGTCCATAGATATTGAAATAGCATTTTAAACCAGGTATCTCAGAAGACAATAAGCAGGGAAAAGAAGCAGTGATCTTTATTCTTCTCTCGACTTGCTAAAAAAATTTGAATTTTACATTTTGATTGGGTGCATCAAGAAATAAACCTCTGAAGAAATTTCATAAGTCCAGAGACTGTTTAATAGACAAACAGTGATGGGGTTTGTATCATCAGACTTTCCATGATTGTAAATTTTGAATTTCAATCATTCGGAGTTTACAGAGAAATAAAACTGTCTCCTTAAAATAATGGTATATATTATAATTTCCATAATAAAAAATGTGTCTGTGTTTGAAGAAGCAAGCCGAAAGCCAATCACCAGACATATATAGTAGGGAAAGGTACATGCTAAGTTCACTTGAAAGCTCTAAGGGACATTACCTTAGCAGGAGCAGATTGCAATTTACTATGCCTTTGTTCCTGCCTCCTTTTTAAGATTCACAACAAGGCAGTGGGGTGTGGTATCTTCATGGAATAAAGATTGGGTGAATTTGTCACAGGAGAATGAGGCTTACTTGAACAGGGATTAAAGGAAGTGAATTTTCCACGTAATTATGTGTAAACATATACAGTGAAAAACCCGACCTCCTCCAAATTACCCGTGTTGAATTTTCACCCAAGGCTTTATCAGATTACATTTGCTCAGAAAACAGGATAAGAGAGTAAAGACACCGCCAGACAATGAAAGCAGTCAACAGCATGGAGTGAAAAAAAGATGACAGTGTACATCGCTCTATCTATAAGTCTATCATCTGCTCCAGGCCCTTATTTCCTGTTCTAATATTTGTGTCCATTATCCATCACCGTAGCCTGACTTCCTATATTTGTATGTCTACATACAGACATGATGTATTTTCATGCCCAGCAATTGTCAGAGCGGTATCACTCATAAGAGTCCCCACTGAGGCAACCGATAATCATCTGTATTTTAGATTTATCGATGATCACATTGGCTGCCCTGGCTATGGAACGGTTGTGTCACTTGATGATTGTTCTAAAATCTGACTGTGATCTTACAATCAAGACATGTCAAGACATCCAATCAGGCTGCCAGGCTTGCTAAATTAAATAACCAAGCATATTTGTCTGTAATTTCATATGCGTTCTTTTTTTTTTTTCTTTTTTTTTTGCCAATCATTGAGAAATGCGTCATGCTGAAAGATGGGGTTACATACAGCACACGTATTGGAATACCCGTAGACCAACTGTGGTGTCTGTATGTGTTTGGTTTTCGTAATTATGTGTGACAAGGTACTGGATGTAAACAAGATTACCTGCTATGTTGTATGAAAATGTTATAGAATTGAAAACCTCATATACAGGAACACCTAAGAGTGTGACTTTCATAGAAAGCTGGTTTTGTTAAGTTGTTGTGATAGGATAGAATTATTTACTCCAAGACACTTTATGTGGTTCGATGTAAAACATAACAGTATGAATTCCAGGATGTAAACCTTTTGGTAATTCTCAGTACATGTAGTAACATTTTACCTCATGCTAGAGAGTCGAAATAGAACAAGGTGAACTTCTTCTAACTCGCGCCTATAGTAATGTATTTGAAGCGCGTGGAGTTGAAGTTATGGTATGAACAAAGAAATCAACTGTTCATTTTTATGATGTGCCTTAGCAGTAATATTTTATTTGGGGTACCAAGAATTGTTAGACTATAAGATACAGTGTGTCATTCCGCCTTCATCGGCCTCCTCTTTCCCGTGAGAAGGGTTGACGATGTGTGAGGGCGCCCCATACACTTATTACATTGTACATTATTATTATTATCATATGTGTTTAATAATGATAATAATAAAACGTTTATATAGCGCCATATATCCACAACAGTGCTCATTGGCGCTTCACAGAAGAAAAAGAATGAAATAAAATAAAAAGTACTGCACGAAGGTTGATCAGCTACAAAGTAGTGGTACTTGTTGACCTTGTGATAGACACATCTCATCATTTTGCTCCCCGTTTTTACAATAAGTATTAAAATCAGGATAGATCTGCTCAGGGAGTGATGAAAAGTATTTACGGTACTTGTTCAAGTTGTTCACCTTGTGATAGACACATCTCATCATTTTGCTCCCTTTTTTTTTTTACAACAAGTATTGAGAAATCAGGAAAGATCTGCTCAGGGAGTGATGAAAAGTATCGATAGATGAGAGCTGCACACAATCACAGACACAGACATAGACACAAATAGGGGTGAGGTATAAAGCCATTCACTGATGATACAAATCCATGCCTCTATCAGTCAGCCTGGCTTACTATTTACTTCTTTGTAGCTGATCAACCTTCACAGACTCCCAATCTACTCATCTAGTGAACAGACCGAATTAAATCATCAGGTATTTTCTGTATTCCTATCAGTAGGTATTCACCCGTTCCTATTCTTTGAAATGTCGTGAAGTGTAGCATCTGCCAATAATGTATTGGACCAAGCTGTCAATGCTGCGTACATCTGTTGGTATTATCAGTGATTCAACTAATACACATTTGGTTATTAAACCCTAATCAATAATTGTAATGAATATAGGAGGCAGTGTCTGGTATTAAAATGGCAACCGCTGTACCTCCCACTCTTACAAACAGCAATGCTAAATGCATTGATTTACAATCAAGTAGATGGGTAAGAAATAATACACACAAAATATACCAGTTTTTGCAGTTTCAAAAACTGCTGTTTCTCCTGAAATGAAAATGACTGTAAATTTGATGAATTTGGTATGTATACAGAAATTGTCATAATTTGACACATAAAGTGGTAAACTTCGTTGCTGTTTTTTGTGTGATCATGGTTGTCAGGGTATTGAACACAAGTGCCAATTATGTATACAACCCACACAAAAACATTGATACGTTTGCTTGCTTTATTCAGTAAAGCAGGAATGAGACAAGGTTCATGCAAAGACATACAATGCAATTAGTGCCCCATAAGGTATCAAAGCTTAAACACTATAGGAGCCTGGATCTCATGACTGTGTTTACTGATAGAACACTACACTTAGAACATTGAGTCCAACTTTTACTGTTACATTTTAACTTCCACAGATACAAACAAACTGATAAAAGCATTGTATGACCTTACATCAAAGGCACCCATTGTTTTTGTATCAGTTGTATTGTTTTAACCAAATTGTGTTGTCGTCTCCCCCCCCCCCCCCCCCGAAAGTCTTGCCAACTTCCGTGGCTCAATTCATGTTAGCCTTTTTATCATAAACTCAGAATTTTGGTTTTGAAGGCTGTTTTAATGGGTTTCATGATAGCCTTATTGACAAGACTTATCCGTACCTGCAAAAAATATGAACATGCAATGGGGATACTGATGTAAACTCAAAGGGGGAGGGGGTGCGTGCAGAGGGAAGGGGTGCATGATAGAGCTGATTGTCATGTATTTGTCGTATGATTGTTGTTTTCCAAGTGTGACATGAAAATAGAATGTAATATACATAGTGCAAGTGTTAACAATGTTCAGAATTTAATTTCTGGGAAAATATTATATTGGCACTTGTCTTTCTGTTAACAACAAAACTAACTAAATTGTACACGAAGGTGAACTTAACTTGCCTGATTGCTTGCAGAATGTCGATATTATTCTAAGTACATGCATGGTTGGTACCTGGCGATATCTGCCAGGACTTTAGTTGTGTGTCAATTACGTTGATGACTGAAAAGTGACAGTACCTACTCCCAAGACAAGGCTACATTCAATATACATGTAGGAGTTGAAGTAAAGAGGGTTTTGTATAGTATGATCTATCATGTTATTCTCTAGGTTGTCGTCTATGTGAAAGTTTAGCAAACATGTCAGGGATATTTCGTAGATGGTTTCACAATCACACGTCAAAGGTACATGTATATTTCCCTAGTAGAAATACTATACATGTTTGTTTTTTTATGCATGATATTTAAAGGCCATGCTGTTTTCAATATTTTGTTTCTCTTTATAAATTCTACAAAATACAAAATTAGCTAGTCCAGAAAAAAATAGAGAAGAAATCTTTGTCAAGAATTCTATGTCTCAGTTGAAATAATCTCATAGTTTACTAGTCTGTATGCCAACGAGGTGTAAATCATTACGATATCATATAGGAACTAGACTAATAGTTCACAAACATAGAGGTTATTGTCGATAACAGATTTTCTGTCTCAGTTTGAAGAAAAAAAAATCATCTGTTGATGTTTGAAGAATCAAAAATCAGTACATGCTGGGTTGTAACAAATACTAAAGGTGATATCAAAATTATCACTAGTATACCATCTTCTAGATAAAATCTTTGGGCAAGATTGGAACCACAATTATGCCCCAGTCAACCCAGCTTTATAATATTTGGGGACCTGGTAAGGTAGCCCTGTCGTGTTGTCCCAAAACTTGGAGTTCTGTAGAATTATGTGTATATGCGTCTGTATTTTTTTTTAAATCGCTCAGCAATTCCTAGTCTGTAAGGTATGCCATAATAGGATGCCCTCACACATCAGTCAAACCTTCCAGAGAGGAGGTCGGTGAGGATGGGACAGCACATTTTTGGTAGCAAGAACCTTTTCGTGAAAATTGTCCCATTTCTGTTGAAAATATAGTAGAAAACAACTTTGATATTGTTATTAGACCAAATTCAAAAGTGAAAAAAACATTTGCACCAGTGAACTCAAATTCATAATTGATTTTTAGATATCAAAACAGGTAGAGAAACCCTAAATATGCATGATTTATTTACATTGCAATACGAAGTTAAATTCATGAACTTAGACTGACAGTTTGCACAGATGAGCTGTCGTCACACTACAGTTTGTATATCATAAAAGACTGATACTGTGATAGATTATTCATTTTGTCTATAGCAAGTATCTATAACAGTGGATGGTATTCATTTGTCTATCAAGTATATATAACAGTGGATGGTATTCATTTGTCTATAGCAAGTATCTATAACAGTGGATGGTATTCATTTGTCTATAGCAAGTATCTATAACAGTGGATGGTATTCATTTGTCTATAGCAAGTATCTATAACAGTGGATGGTATTCATTTGTCTATAGCAAGTATCTATAACAGTGGATGGTATTCATTTGTCTATAGCAAGTATCTATAACAGTGGATGGTATTCATTTGTCTATAGCAAGTATCTATAACAGTGGATGGTATTCATTTGTCTATAGCAAGTATCTATAACAGTGGATGGTATTCATTTGTCTATAGCAAGTATCTATAATAGTGGATGGTATTCATTTGTCTATAGCAAGTATCTATAACAGTGAATGGTATTCATTTGTCTATAGCAAGTATCTATAACAGTGGATGGTATTCATTTGTCTATAGCAAGTATCTATAACAGTGGATGGTATTCATTTGTCTAGAGCGAGTTTAAAAAAAAGACTGATACTGTGATAGATTATTCGTTTGTCTAGCACAAGTATCTAAAACAGTGGATGGTATTTGACAGTAGAAATATACGTTGGTATAAATAAAAACCTGAAACATTTGCTGTTACTGTGCAAGAAAACTACTATCAATTCTCAGCTAAAATCAAAGAAAACTGAAGGGTCCCCATACACGATTTTGAATAAAGAACAAAGTGATCTCAAATTACACTTGAAAATGGTCACCAAACATTGTGTTTAACTCACTGGAAAAAATAGTTGGTAGACAATTTCCTTGAAAACAACATGTTAAACAACAAAATTTCTGTAATGATTTCAAACAGATTAGGAAGAAGCTTTCATACAGCATAATTTTGTGTGATTTGGGCTGCTTGGGTTTTCAGACAAATTAGTCGCTGACACGCATTCTTGCTGACAATTGCCTTGATGCTTGGCTACTAACATTTCAGTAGATCTGTACATGTCACTCAGGATAATGTGTGACATCTCAATAATGTCAATTTTTCAGATCAAAAATATTTACAGCATTGTGTTATTTGTGTGTGTTTGCTGGCTGTGATATTAGAGAGGTTTAGATTCACATTAATTACGTTTGTTCTATACATGTAGCGTTATAGTCATGCGATTCGAAGCAACCTAGGTGTTCTGTATCAGATGCTATGTCGAAATAGCAACCTACACGTAACTGTAAATATGTGTTAAGTTTTTGTTATTTTTCTTCTATTAAATGTCATATTTTTTTACATAAATGTTTGGAAACATAACCGTAAACTAATTGATCAATTTTTCGTTTGGGTAGTTGCAGGAAAAATGGCAAATATGCCAATGTTTGGAAAACAACGTCATGTGTTTGGCCTTTTGGACAGCAGATGTCAACTCCTGTGTGCACCTTCAAATATCGTTCACGTTTGCGTTCTGAAGGCGTAACTAAACAGAACTTTTTACACATCATTATATGCACGTCTGCGCGATAATTGCTCCCGTATGCGTATGCATTCTAACGTGTATCTAAACCTCTCTACATTTACCCATACTTGTACTCTGTCAGTTGATGGTAGATGTTTCTCTATATCATATAAGCGTGTGTATTATTTTTGTTAGCATATTCAAATATCTAAGGGTGGCCAAACTTAATTCTGTATTTCTCATGACTATATTTCGTCAATATAGCAAAAATGCTGCCCTCTATGGCAGGATTAGAAAAGTTCACAACATCACTGATTGTACGATTGCAACCCCACGAGCGAAAATTATTGTTTATATCTGAAATTTTACTAAAGTTTCCGTCTGACTTTAATTGTCATTTCTATGTCATTTCAGACTGTTAAAATATGATTATGAAATGAAAGTATCAGCAACATGTACACACATACTTACTTTTTTGAAATACATCATGAAAAAAAAATTTGACCAACCGACCCATCAATTTAGGGTGCCGTGATGGGAAACAGAATTGATTACCCCTGGTACAGTCGCCCTAAGAACAATATGGACATTTCATGACAGGCGTCAAACAAACGTGGTTATACTGATAACGTTTACAAGATAAATCTAGGAGGAGTGAAATTCTGTATTGGTTGATAATGTGATGAAAATTACAAATCACCTGTATAGCTATACTCGTATGTACATTATGTGTCAATTTGCCCTTTCCAACAAAGATCAAGCAATGCATGCATTTAACAATTGTCCATGTTTTATGATTTATGTGTGGGAGACACTGAGACAAGCCCCCAACTATATTAGAACACAAGATCAACAACATATAACACATATGATATATAGACCTCTGAGATTGAATGCTTGTATCCATGGTGTTGCTTTTTACATCCTCAGTGGAAATGATGTCAGCCCAAATCTCAGTTGACTATTGCAGATAACATTGATCTTCTACACTACCACTGAGGGCGCTATACCGTGACAGTGACAGTAATGAAGCCAAGGGACAGGGATACCGACCATTGCACAAAGTGACCAGCTTCGAAATGAAGGCTATAAATTATAGAGTGGTTGCTATGTTTTTTTCCATTCACAAGAGAGTAGCGTGTGGTTGACAGGTTGTACAGTGTACACATGTGTACAATTTGTCTACAAGAAATAGATAGGTGATTTCTCTGTTTTGATCTTTCACTTCCATTTGCCTGAGGATTGGATCAATCTTCCTCCTGTTGTACACTGGGAATAGTACCAAACATATATTATGTAACTGTAATATACGCCTTAGAAATAAAGACTTTAGCTTTTTGCTGTTACTTGGTTCATTTAAAAACAAACGCATTCAGCTATTAAAGTCAAGAAAAAAATAATATGGGTTTCATAGGAATATTTAAATTGTAGATCAAAATGATATCAAAATGAACCCATTGTAAAATCCAAGATGGCCACCAACTATACCGAGATAGTAGCTGGTTTTTTGTCATTCCCAGCAGTTTTCAGGATTTCAAGCTTGAACAGTTTGACAAATGGAGTATTATTATAACAATGCTGTATTATATATTGCTGTGTATCCACAGTAACAGCTGTGTTGTCTACATGATGTAAAATTAATATTGTGTTTTTTGAATGACACAGATGAATAGATGCAGCCATGTAATATTGAATGCAGTGTGGTGTTGGTAGAGAGGGAAGGGAGGAGAACTTCTGAGATGGGACAAGTAAAATAATACAATATTCTTGTACATGTAGTCAAGAGATGACCGTTATCACAGTGGGGGGGGGGGGGGGGGGGGTCCGTCCACCTGTTGATGCATCTATAATGCATCATCAATCAGACATGCACTATCCGATTTCTTTCAAACCTGGTACAAAGGTGACATACCATATTGAACATATATGCACATCCGTGTTTGTGCTCATATGCAAATTTGACTGAATGGCAGCCATATTTGTAGTTAAAAATCAATATTTAGTGCCTAAGTAGAGTATATGAGAACTGTGTCCTCTAATAAGATTTGTCTCCTCTATTTCACTATCAACTTAAAAACCTTGATGTTTAGTTCTTCTACAATTGAAATGTATGAAAAAAGAGTGTTTTTGTATGTATATTACAAATACAAGACTAATCTGGACACTTTATGTACATGGTAGTTAATGTAATATGAAGTGTTTGGATTCGTAGTATGAGGGCAGTATTTTATTGAGTATGTGACACAACAGTTGTTGTCACTTATGTATCAAGAATATACCAAAGCATGTACTGGAGTAACTGTCTGATATATGGTTTTTATTGACCTTTGTCAAATTGTGGTGCATTACTCATTGTTGTGAAATCTTTTTAAATGTTTTATATATTGAATATAACTTTTGTCTGAGTTAGTGTGGTTTGATGGCAATATACATTCAGTAAATGTCAATTTCACACACACACACACACACACACACACACACACACACACACACACACACACACACACACACAGAAACAAACAAATTGTCATGAAATCTTTTGAATCTTTCATATTTTGAATTCAACTTATAGTTGTCTGAGTTAGTGTGGTTTGATGACAATATACATTCAATGAGAATCACTCTAGCCACACACAAAAAAATTGTAAAAAGAAAATGTACCGGTACTTACCAATCGCAGTCAAATAATAAAGATGTTCTCACATCGCATCTTTACTGAAACTCTATTGGGTGCCTTCAATGTACTTCCTACAGAAGCCTAGAAGTAGTTCACACAACCCCAGAATTCTGTTTATCAGACTAGATTGTTCATGAAATTTTAAAGCTCTGTTTTGAATATTTGATATAAACTCTTAACTCTGCAGGTTGCTGCAAATACAAGTGATAATCCAGTAAGATTAATGAGTTGTCTCGTCTGTTTTGTTACAGATAGGTCTGTTTTTGCGTCATGCCTACAACATGTGGGTTTCCTAATTGCAAGTTTCGTTCACGTTACAAGGGATCAGACGACCCACGCCATTTTTATCGCGTTCCAAAGAAACCTGCTGTTCTACGTGAAAGGTGGCTAGAGGCTATTGGTAGAACTGAAGAAACTATAGTTGGTCAGGTAGGAAGAGAGAAAACGAATGGATTGCCAAATCAAAACAGTAGCTGGTGTTAATGGTGTCTTGCTGTTCAAGGGATTGCATACAGGAAAAAACAAAATAAATATAATTTCACCCTTTTCATATAAATATTAATGCATTATTTATTGAATACTAAAGATCATATTGAAAACTAAAAATTGTACGAAATGAATTTTAAAAAGGAGAAATTTTAGTAACGTTGCAGAAAATTGTTGTGTTAGCCTTACTGAAATGTTGTAGTGTTCACTTAAAGTTTGGTGTGAATTTGTACCATCATCGGTGAAACTAGACGATATATTTTATCAGCTGTTGGTTGTTTTACCTTTATGTAATCCAGTGACGTGAAATACTGTAGTTATAAAGTTATAATTATTGGGAACTATGAATGAAAACAATATCATGAGATGCTTACAACCTCAAAAATACAAACTTTTTTCTCTGTTATGTTGAATTTATTCAGTCATGACTTCTATTGACTAGTCCATGTTACAGTCAGGTACAAAGGGGTGTGCCTTAGTTACACTTCTCGTGTTCTGAAACATATGGGAGCAGAAAGTAGAGAAATAGTAGTGACCGTTCAACTTCTTTGTATGTTGTAAGCATCTCTTGTGATTTCATGGTAGTTTACTCGTACATCTCATACTGTGTCAGTCCTTACTGATACAATGCAATTTATGATACACTTGCCACTAAGGTGTATAAGCAAGGACTTGTCTTGTAAATGGTAGTTCTCCAAAAAATATATATATGTGTCACGTCACCAGTTTTGTTCATTCATGTCACTCAGTTGGAGACAAGTAAACAAAATTTAGAAAAGTGTTAGTTATTGACGTTGTCCTTGCTCACAACACATAGTGGTAGGGTGTACACATGTTTACTGTGAATGTTAGTGCTTACTGCTGGTGATGGCTCAGTAATGGTGTAGGTGAAGGTAGCTTCTAGCTTTGGGGTAGGTGAACTCTTCCACTAATTCTGACCTTTGACCTTTGACCTTCCATCCTCATCCTCCTCTCAATCCTGCTAGTGCAGTACGTACTAACATCCTTTGGCTGGTAGGTAAATGGGTTTAGAATACTTTCTGCTGGTGCCTGAGGCGTAGGCTAGAACTCCTTGTAGTCTTAATATGTTCTCTAGATCTTCTCTCTAACACGGTTGGCCGTCTACCCCTCTCATTGCTAACAGCCACAACCCCCATCTCCTTGCATCTAGTATGTAGTTACTTTGCATAACAACAAACATGGGAACAACTTCTGCACCATTACATTCAGTGACCAATCACAGTGGACATAGCAAATCATTGGGTAGTGTTGATGAGAACCAATGAAATGATCCATTGCATATATATGTTTTGATGCACATTGAAGTATGCCAATGCAGATTTTGTCAAGCTTGTGAATCTTTTGGGAAATCACCAAACTCATATGTAAGAAAACGCCATCAAATGTTCACATACTCATTAGTGGTAGTCTTGTGCATGAAGGGATCATAATTATTAGTATGGGTAAGAGATCTGTTAAGTTTCCAGCATAATTACACCTGACATGAATAATTTTTTTGACTGTCATGGTACGAGAAGATCATCACCAAATCAAAGTATATATTAATAGGTTGAATATGATGTATGGGGTATCTGAAATATGATGTTTTGAAATATGATGTATGGAGTATCTGAAATATGATGTATGGGGTATCTGAAATATGATGTATTGGATATCTGAAATATGCTGTATGGGGTACCTGAAATGTGTTGTATGGGTTATCTGAAAAATGTATGGGATATCTGAAATGTGCTGTATGGAGTATCTGAAATATGTATGGGGTATCTGAAATATAATGTATGGGGTATCTGAAATGTGCTGTATGGAGTATCTGAAATATGTATGGGGTATCTAAAATATGTCTGGGATATCTGGAATGTGCTGTATGGGGTATCTGAAATATCATGTATGGGGTATCTGAAATAGGTATGGGAGATCTGAAATGTGCTGTATGTAGTATCTGAAATATGTATGGGATATCTTAAATGTGCTGTATGGAGTATCTGATATATGTATAGGATATCTGAAATGTGCTGTAATGGAGTATCTGATATATGTATAGGATATCTGAAATGTGCTGTAATGGAATATCTGAAATATGTATGGGGTATCTGAAAATAAACTTTGTGACTACTATGTAATGTAAAGCAAAGAAGACCACGAATCATCAAGTGAAAAGCAAGACTTGAAATATCAGTGTATGATCCTTTAAACTGTATTTCTGATGGTTGATGTGTCCATTTCATGGTTATGTTACGTATGAGTTTGGAGAGAGGGAGTTAGGGGGGAGGTGGGAGGTGGGTGTTACAATGCTGTAGACAATCCTGACTGTATAACATCTAACGACAACTAATCTTCCATCTTCAAATTAACAAACACTGTGGGGGTTGGGAATAGGCTGTTAGATATTTCATTCAGTGTTTCAACACAGCATCCATCATTTTTTTTTGTGCTGTCTTTTTAATTTTTCAGCTTTTTTGTTTGGCCTTGTAAAATCACTGCAAACTTTTTAATGGTGCTTATATTGTTTTGAATGTAGTCAATTTTGGCTTTTTCTTTTAAAAGCAACAACACGTCAGTTTTCTTTGCATTTCTTTATGACATGTTCATGTTTTAATGGTTATGTTTTTTCGTTGTTTTATTTTGTTGATATATGCATGGTGTATTGCACTTGTCTTCATGGTTTTTTTTGAGTCCACCTACTGATTGTGTGGCATATTATGTAGGGCCCCTGGTGAAGCAAGTAGAGAGAGAGAGGGAAACAGAGTCTGTGACCAGAAAACAAGTAGCCGATTCCCATAATTTCTACAAATCTATACAGGTACTCATCCAAATTGACATCATACTTGGGCACCTTGATAAAACTCAAAATGGCAAAATGATCCACAGATGTTGTTGAACCTTCAATCTGGTACTGATAATGAAATCTATCACAAAGTAACGCGACCGTGTCTGTACATTTCCAGTACAATTTGACACTGGATGCGAACGATTGATTAATTGATTGATTGATTGATTAATTGATTGATTGATGGGTATTTTCACTTTGCCATTTTGTGTTGGTTTTACAAAGCCCTGTAGAATGGTTCCAACCAACCAGCCAGCAGAAATGTAGTTAGTAATTCTGCATTGAAACAGTCTTTTTGTCGTGCATGTGTCACCTGTTTTGTTGTGTGTTTCTGTCCACTTGTTTGCTTTGCAGTGTACTGTCCAAATTTGTTTAACTAGGGGTAGGGGGGGAATGGTAGTTCAGAACTTGACACTCGTACCCAGTGAACCAGTCAGCAAAGAACTTGTAAAATGACTCGGCACTAAATTGCCATTCGTTATCCAACTTTCAACCAGTGGTGGTTTGCTAGGGGCAGTAAGTAGAAAAATCTGACTGAGCTCCTCATGTTCTTTCCCCAAGGTTCCCTATCAAAGTGATGGTATAAGATATGTAAAAACTAAGGAGAGTTCCCACTCTCTGTTATTTGGTTTTAAAACCACAAGCAAAATCAGTGAGCAGTGCGCCCTTCACGGTTTGATTTCACTTTTAGTGAATATTCTCTGAAAGGTAGGTCCAGGTTATTTTAATAGAATAGGAAAAGGGACTCTGATATTGTATATCAAGTGTATGATATTTCATTGACCAGATGTCCAGCAATGTAGTTGTTGGATCAAGTTTGAAGTTTGGGGAAGTATCTCCCAGACGTAGTTAAAAACTTAAAAAATTTGTGGGGAAAGTCAGTTAGCCATGTGACTTAGTTATACTGTAGTAGTGAAAACAGTCCCTCGAGTTAAACCATAATAGTTAGATGAGTCCCTCTCGTTATACCATGATAGTTAAAATAGGCCCACTAGTTATACCATAATAGTTAAAATAGTCCCTCTAGTTATACCATAATAGTTAAATAGTCCCTCTAGTTATACCATAATAGTTAAATAGTCCCTCTCGTTATAAAATAATAGTTAAAATAGGCCCACTAGTTATACCATAATAGTTCAAACAGGTAAAAGTTGGTCCAGAACAAAAGGATTAACCCAAGCAATCCTTATGGCTCCATTGATAAGATAACACTAATGTGAGAACCTGGGATGGAATCGTGGGCCTTTAAAAAGAGACATTTGGAGCAAGGAACTCTTCGCCATTATCAATATGTTAGCATTGTCAGTGATAATACCAGACTGACATCTAGTATTGTGGGAACAAATATATAGAGTTTAGGTATCATTGGATCCTTATCTGTTGTAAAAACCAGCAGGAACTTGATAGTATAGATACTAGTGCTAGGTATACAATAGGAAAACATGATAATCCATAGTCATGTTGAGGAAAGAAATGTCGTATGATCTGATGAGATTAGCATAATGTAATATGACCTATACTGGTCTTTTGACTTCTAAGTGTCTGTCGATGAAAGGTAGGTGACATCTTTGTACATTGTAAATTATGATGTGTGAACATCACAAGTTTTGTTGTGACGTGGATGGCTAACAGGTAAGTCTTCATAGTCTGAATACTTTCACTTAATACAGATGATCATATACATGTAGTTCTTTCCCATAAAGTACTCCAAATGACAAACAAGTGTTACCTCAGACATAGTCACATAATGGTTAAACATCTCATACTTTCACATCAAATCCTTACATCTAGTCTTTTAATTCATTGGATCCATTACATAACAATCACACATCCTAGGGCCCCTTCCCTAACAATCACATCCCAAGGCCCTAGCCCCCCTCCCCCCCCCACCCCCCATGTTGTGCAAGAACTTAAGACCATGCCACCACCACCCTGAGTCAGCAATGTGTAATAAGGTATTTAGATCACTCGTGCACCATGACTTCGTGTAAAGAAAAATCTAGTCTGTCAATTGTTGTATGGTGAAACCAAAATATTGAAGATTGATTTAAGTCCAAACTTCACTTCAGTGTAGAAACAAAATACAGAAAAATGATAATTGAATTTTGATGAATAGTAGTACCCTCCTGCAGTATACATCATGTTAACTCTGTTGCTTCATCTGTTCATCAATAATCAATACCAGCCAGGGAGTTGTGAAAACTGTCCAGTTGTTTTGTTTGTCACAAAAATAAATGACTTTAGCAAGACCATCAGATATGATTGTAAGATACTAGGAATAGGAACTATGAAGTCAACCTGTAGTACAAACACCATACTATGCTGTGCCATCCACATTGTTCACCGTATGGATCCTATTACACAATTTTCTCTCTCTCACACACACACACACACACACACACACACACACACACACACACACACACACACACACCCCTCACCCCCATTCCCATACATTGTTCTCTGTATAGATCCTATCACATACCTTTGTCAGGCCCCCCTCCCCATGCATTGTTCACCCAATGGAGCCTAACTCACACCTATCAGACCCCCATTCATAGTTCAACTATAGGTCCTATCACATTCCTTTATTACCCCCCCCCCCCCCATACATTGTTCACCCAATGGATCCTACCACACACAACTATGTCCGACCTCCATACGTCATTGATCCTATGGAGCCTAACACACCCCTTTGTCAGACCCCCATATATAGTTCACCTTATGGGTCCTATCACATTCCTTTATTATACCCCCTCCTCCTCCCATACATATTCACCCAATCGATCCTATTGCACACCACTTTGTCTAACCGCCATACATCATTCATTCTATGGAGTCTAACAACTTACTAACACACCCTTTTGTCAGAGCCCCCACCCCCCACATCATTTCCAGAATTTCCCTTTCATAATCATTGATCACATGAAATTAAACAGTTCATCCATGAATGCGATGACAAAGATACTGAAGGTAAAGTGACGTTTAGTTTTTTTAAGTTATTCTGTGTTTTTTTCCAAGTCTTTCCCGTCAGATTGTTGTTGTGATGATGTTATTGTTGGTGTTGGTGTGGTTTTTCACTGTGAGTGTTGTAGTGCTAAGTTTAAGTAGTGTTAATATTAGTAACTTAGTCACATTGTATGACTCGTTCACTTGCTGTGTTAGTTTAGCCATGTAACTTGAAGTATCCAGGGGTTTTTTGATGTCAGTGACCTTCATCAAACTCACCTTGACATACACTATCCAGTACAGTGATTCGTTACTCTCTGGATTATTACATATTTAGCATGCCCCAATATGGCTCTTTTGATTGGTGGCAGTCAACAACGCACTGTCCAATACAGTGAGTCATTACTCACAGGATTATTACATATTTCACATGCCCCAATACAGTTGATTTGATTGGTGGCAATCAACAACAATGTCATCCAATACAGCAGTTCGTTACACACATGATTATTACATGTTTTGCATCCTCCAGTATGGCTACTTTGATTGGTGGCAATCAACAACACACTGTCCAATGCGATGATTCCTTATGTGGGCCAAGTCATAGTGTATGTAAAGCTATGACTTCTCCAAAGTGGTTGATATAAAACAACCCTTCTGGTTGGTCAATTGAATTGTTGGATAATGGTACATTTGGCTGGTATACTACAACCCTTCTGATTGGTTAACAAGTTGTGGGATGATGATATTTTTTAGGCAATGTTGTGGCATGCTAAATACATGTAAAAGCCTTTGGCCTTTTGAGGGGTCATAGTAAGATACAAAAACCCTTGAAGGATAGTTCACGTTTACAGAATGATATTTTGATTTTAAAAATATTGGGCAAAAATCATACTGATTGCAACTGAAAGATCAAGAAACATCAAGTTACGATGAATGGTACCTTTACTAATGGATTGATCACTTCAATTTTCAAAAATAAGTTTCATGTTTACAAAGTTGGAGCAAAGTTTTTCTATTAAAATTTCTATTTTCTATTACTGTAATATATTTCAAAGTGAGTGGGAAAAAAACCAGTAATATTTTTGAACTAAAACATTAGAAACATTTCAAATGAAGTTCATTGTTTGATTATGATTTTCATGTGAATCCAGTTTCTACAATTCTCATTTGTTTGTTTTTTCCTCTGACAACAGTTACGAATTTGTAGTTGTCATTTTGTTGGTGGAGAGAAAAGGGAAGGTGACGTACCAGTGCCTGATCCAGAAATCGATCCACCAATAACAATAGACATCTCCTCAACAAAACCTAGCTCCCCTATGGACAAACAGCAAAACAGGAGGAACAAGAGACCAAGAATGTCCGTTGATAGAATTGTTGAAAGTAAGTGGGATTATCTGATACCCAGTGATAGAATAGAATGGATCATGTTCTGGTTACCCTTACTTTGCTTTTGAAGTCATTTTCAAAAGACATGACACAAGAGGGCGCCAGATCTAGATATGGAAAAAAATAAGGACTAATATCACATGGCAGTACATTTAGTTGTCGACAAAATGATGCTAAAACAATTCTGTGAAGTCCTAAAATATGTCAGTGCTTGAATTTAACTTCTATGTATGCTAGGTAGTCAGCTTTATCCAAGTGAATGATTTCATCTACAGTTGGTCTAACAGAAACTACCACCATATAAATTTGGTAGTGTAGATACAATGTTTAGTATCACGTGTTCTGAACAACTGCTAAACTCAAGCCCCAAAGTTAAAAGACCTTTGGGACTGGTTTAGAATGCTGTACACTTTGTAACACTTGGATATTTTTTTTTCAAAGAAATTAGAAGGCGACTACTCAGCTATTGTAACCGTAACTTTTGTAGGCGAAAAGCTGCTACTGATGAACAGCACTCCTAGTGGCCAAGTTTTATCATTCTTTTGTCTTTGTGATAACTTAAATATACATATTGCTGACAGGAAGACAACTACAATCTTCAGACCTAATATTAACTGTGGGCAGCATTGGTTGAGATTATGACAGACTTGATTATCAAGATGTTAAACTTGCATTCTTTTTTTACGCCTTATGAAATACAATTCCCAAACATTCTCAAATTTTAGCATTTTAAAAGAATTATTTCATTATGTATATATTGTTGTATATGACTTCAGATTTACCAACAATTTTTATGGTTGATATTTATATTACAATAATGTATGATTCTATTGAAACTTGAATTGTTTGTTTCACAACTAGATATCCGTCACCCAGCTGTTGGTGCTAACAACCCAATGCATCCGCGCCCATTAGTAGCCTTATTGGATGGGCGTGACTGCAGTGTGGAAATGCCTATCCTGAAAGATGTGGCCACAGTAGCTTTCTGTGATGCCCAATCAACACAAGAAATACATGAAAAGGTATATTTGTCTTGTTTTTGTTTTTTACTTTGCACATGATGTTTGAAAAACTTCAGTGATGTGTATTATACGTAGTGCCGTTCTAGTTCAGTTGTCGCCCGATGTGCTTGGTCGGATGAATTCCTTTTCGTGTGTTGGCAAACATGATGCATCATGTTGTGATGACCATGTAAACTTTACTTGTCTCAAGGTCTGGCCACCATATTGATTTTGGCCCATGATGTTTTAGTCTCAATTACCCATACTTTATTATTGGGGCTCTCATTTAATGGCTACCACCCCAGAATGTTGTAGTAAGCAAAATTATTACGTGACTTCCGCTTTCGGTTAGGAAAAATGCATCCTGGGGAAAAGGTTCCTTCGAAGAATGCTACGCCAATTGTAATTTTTGGAGATCCGAGCTCTTGTGAGACATGGTTGACACTCTTTGATTGAGTAACAGGTGCCTGTGAATAACAGTGTTATCTATTCCTTGTAGGTTCTGAATGAAGCCATGGGTGCACTCCTATACCACACCATCACACTAACAAGGGAAGATTTAGAAAAATTCAAAGCCTTACGAATTATTGTGCGAATTGGTGTTGGTTATGATAACATTGATATTAAAGCTGCAGGTGAACTAGGTAAGAATATAAACAATTCTTTGATTTCTATGATTGTTCTGTACATTTTGGCTTTAAAACTGCACCAGCTGTAAGGCAAAAAAACGAAAGAAAAAAAAAAGAATTGTTTCTGGTCAACATGCACATCACTTAAATAGCCTCACGTCTGTCTTTTTTTTCGTGTTTGTCCAGCCCATGTAGTCTGCAGATCCAAGGGGAAACACAAAAATAACCCTCCCTACTTCAGTGAACACAACTGCAGAGCCAATCATGAACAAGCAAATGACATCTGCCCCCACATACACACTTGCTCTAAAGTACTAAATAAAAAGAACAGTAACTGGACATCATAAATGGTACTAGTAGACTTGGTGAGAATATTAAAAAAAAGTGTGTTGTCACACCATTTTAGACAAACTGTCCTGACCAGATACAATTATTTTTTTTATTTTTTTGATCTAACTAGAGGATTGTTTTTTTTGATCAGACAACCCACAACTGTTACATGACCTAGAGTACTATATTTCTGTCACCAGGTGTAGCAGTCTGTAATGTGCCAGGATATTGTGTAGAAGAAGTTGCCGATTCCACACTGTGTCTAATTCTAAATTTATACCGACGTACACACTGGTTGGCTGAAATGGTCAAACAAGGAAAGAAGATTTCTACAGCAGAAAATATCCGGGAAGCAGCGCATGGGGCCACTAGAATCCGTGGAGAAACTCTGGGCATTATAGGCCTTGGTAAGTCTCGTCAACCAAGTACTATAGACGTGTACATTTGACATGTCACGGCCTGTCCTGATGTTGGTGGCAAGGCAGCATAATGTTTCTATAAGGATGACCATGCTCAATTTCTTAATGAAATATTGATCTGGCAAATGAACATACCTGATAGCTCAGAACAAGTTCAAGTGTGCCCTAGTCATGAACACAGCAAACATAAAAGATAATAGAAATATAATCTCATTACCTGATTTAGAATACCATCTAGACTTGATATGAAAGTAGCGATCATTTAATTTCTTGGTCAACACCATGGTCTCCACTACAAGCACGACACATGCATTACTACAAGCACGGTTGAGAATAAGTCATCCTTTTTGTTCTATTTATACGATCTAGCATGAGGTATAATGTTATTTCAGGTACAGAGAATTGATTGTCAGATTGAAAGAATACATACAATTGGATAGTTCTGTAGTAAGACCTCGGATGTGTGCTGTGGCGGGTTGCCAAATAAAGCTGAAAGATCATGAGAGGACAATATACCTTTGTCTTGGTGCAGCCCAGGTTGTGTTAAAATCAACTCTGCATCCCAGAGTGAAAATAGCCTTCAATTGCTTTATCTCCGGCTAGCGCCCTCAACTTCAGAATAGCCTGAGGGTGTCTTAGCCACTAGACTAACAATTGGATTATATGTCTAAGCTATTGCCGTTGTCTATTTGAAGGAAATGCACCCAATGTTTTATGATTGATTTTCAGGACGTACTGGGTCTGCTGTAGCTCTACGTGCCAAGGCATTTGGTTTTAATGTTATTTTCTATGATCCTTACCTACAAGAAGGAATAGAACGGTCCTTGGGTTTGACTAGAGTGTACACACTACAGGTAAGTGTAGATGATTTAACAGCTTTCAGCCAAATTATCCTTACCTACAAGAAGGAATAGAACGGTCCTTGGGTTTGACTAGAGTGTACACACTACAGGTAAGTGTAGATGATTGAACAGCTTTCAGCCAAATTATCCTTACCTACAAGAATGAATAGAATCTTTGGGTTTGACTAGAGTGTAAACACTACAGGTAAGTGTAGATGATTTAACAGCCTTCAACCAAATAATGCCAGAGGAGCATTTTACTGATGTGTGAATAAACAGACAAAAACAAAAGAATGCACCTCAAGTTGTCTTATTTAGTTGGGAGTGGACGTCAGTTTTCAGACTTCAGAATTGAGAACTTAAAGATTATAATTTGTGACAATTTTGGTCTACTTTGAAAGTTCATTTTGAGTGTGTTCTGGTGGGTCATCCAGAATACCTTCAGTACAGATAAACAATAAAAAAAGTTCGTATATTGATGTGAGAGTAAATGTGTTAGGAATCTAGGTTCATGTTTAACATAAAAAATAGGCAAAATTTTGATGGACATCTCATCAGACTTGTTAGGGTGTATATTGATTTTGTCATATATGTTGTTGTGTTGCAGGATTTGTTGTTCCAAAGTGACTGTGTGTCACTCCATTGTAATCTGAATGAACACAACCATCACCTCATCAATGAATTCACCATCAAACAAATGCGTCAGGGAGCATTTCTTGTGAACACTGCACGTGGTGGCTTAATTGACGAAACTGCGTTGGCCAACGCATTGAAAGAAGGACGAATCCGTGCCGCAGCTCTTGACGTCCATGAAAACGAGCCTTTCAATTTTACCTCCGGCCCTCTGAAAGATGCCCCAAATCTTATCTGCACACCACATGCAGCCTGGTATAGTGCTCAAAGTTCTACAGAAGCACGTGAAAGTGCCGCTGGAGAGATACGACGTGGGCTGACTGGACGCGTTCCCGACGATCTACGTAATTGTGTTAACAAGGAATACTTACTGGGCAGTAACCAGTGGCCGGAAGCACCTCATCCAGGTATGAACGGAGGTGCTAGATATCAATACGGCCAAGTTCTAATTCCCCCAACAGCACCTCCAGTGAATCCTATAGAGAACCATGGTCCTGCCGGTACACCTCATAGTGCAGCGCCAGCTGATACTGCCAACCTTAATCACATACCTGCATCTCAGAAAGTGGAAGGAGAACAATAACCCCATATATGAGATTTAGGAGACAACCACAATGGAAATAATTCTCAACTTGATTGACAATATAATTTTTTTCCCTTGGCATTCTGTATAGTGGACTGTGTTTTTTGACACTGCATGGACTCAATGAACACGTATTATACTGCTCACTTATTAAGTATGTGCGAAGACTATGTACATTAAACGTTAACATAATCCTTTGCATAAACATATGTTTTATGAGGGCAGAGTGCGACTGGTAGCAGGGTGAGGTCGGCTGTTGTTATCAAAGGAGAACTGTTATTTGGACCTGAATAGCTTGTACCGAACCCTGCTACATCCTGTTTGCTACATTGACACAGCCATATGTTACAAACTAAGCTGTCCACTTTTGCAGGGAATGCTTGAGTCGCCATGTTGGGGGTCGACAAATATTTTGTACTAGAGTTTACGACTCCCAGATTGACTCGCACCATAATTGTGCATGTGAGGACAGGGGAAGAATGTTTTCAGTGACTGGAGCAGTGATTTCCTTATTGAAGAGTGCAGGAACTATAGAAGACGATATTTTCAGGTGTTTCTATGATATGCTTCTACGTCAAGTTGGTTGTGCACTTTTCATGACGTTCTCACGCCGTGGTACAAGTGAGCCATGATATACCTGCTTAGAGGGACATTATCCTCACTGAAGACTACTTCCAAATAGTCAATGGTTGTTCTTTTTTTCTTTTCTTTTTTGCATGTGTCAGTTAATAGTTTTGTGTACTTTGTTGTTTCTTGCACATTTTTTTCATTTTTTTTGTTGAAAATTTTGTGCTAAAATAAGCGTAGGACTCCAGACCATAGCTATGAATTAATCAACAAACTACCTCTTACGTTGGTCTGTTGTCCCCTAGCTTCTCAGAAAGATTTTAAAAAAACAAAAAAATTGAAAAATTTGAGGGTGGAAAAGTAGCTGAAACTATAACAAAGTCTGTAGTAAAGAAAACCGCCCTTTCGATGAATGGAACGTTTTGGCCGAATCAACACATTGCTTCCATATTTGAAAGTGTGAATTCGGTAGAATCTCTCTAATTCCTCCAAAAGTGAAAAACGTTGTTGACTAAAAAAAGGAAAACAGGGCAAACTTCAACATGTTGGTGGTATGCCTGCCACGTCTACTCCAAATACTAAAATGCGACCAAAAAACCAAAGATTAGTGTTTTTTTAAGAAAAAAAGTATGAAAATTTATGACAAGCCTTTATGTATTGGTCGTGGTTCCATTGAAAACATGTCCCTTGTAATGTCATTTTTGAAAGAAAAAAAAAAGCTTTGTATTTGTGAAAATTGTTCTAGTTTTGAGGGTATGGGGTAAAGGTTATATTGTAGGGGGGAGCTGTGAAGCTGTATATTAGATACATGCCTTATATTCTAAAATTTAGTGACTTTTTCTCAAGTGATATAGAGTTTTATCTCTCGATAGGTGTTCTCACAGTAAGAGCCTTTCTTCCTTGTCATATCAAATAACAATTCACTCGTAAGTGTTTCAATTTTGTTCACCGTGCTTTCTCTAGTTGTAGTCTTCAAACTGGCAATTTTAAAGATGAAAATGCATCCATTGTCTATCAGGATATGGTTTGTAGTGCAGTTATTAAAGAATCCAAAAGATTTTTTTTTTTGGAGATATTTTGATTCTTTCCAAGTGCTGATGGGGTTAGCGGATTAGAGTTTCATTTATGTAGTAATTGTAGCCATAATACTTTCAATTGCTGGAAAGTAATGTTCTGCTCAAGCGGGTGTAAATAGGGGAGACAGACACTGCTGATAATTCCCAACATTTTGCCATATTTGGAGTTGATAAATTGTTTATATTTAAGGACAGGATTTGATGAATGTGTTGGAAGGCTATCATCACCACGATGTGTACTTTTGTAGCTGTGAGAAAGAACCACAAGAAAAGTTTGGACTTGGGGAGATTCGTAATCTTTGTAGTGTAGCTTCCAAACTTTCACTGGTTGGGTTTGAAGTTTTGGAGGATAATAATCACGGAAAGCTGTGACTAGTGTGTATCAGCTGAGTAGTATTGCAGGAGTCGCAGTCACACGGCTAGATTCACAGTAGACTCAGAAATTCACCATCGATAGTGCTCCTGGTAACCATTAGCTAAACATGTAGTGAGCTACCGTAATCAAAGAACAAAATGAGATGGATATATAGTGTAGTCTATTTATCGAGGAGAACTTTCGCCAGAAATATCTTTCAACAGATGAGATGAAGTATGTTTGTACCTCAAAAATAAACACATTACTTGGATAGCTATACTGCAGTTGCCATTGTTGCCATTTGTCACATAATCGTAATGGACACCCAAACTTTAGGTTTCTAATCGTAATGGACACCCAAACTTTAGGTTTCTAATCGTAATGGACACCCAAACTTTAGGTTTCTAATTGTAATGGACACCCAAACTTTAGGTTTCTAATCGTAATGGACACCCAAACTTTAGGTTTCTAATCGTAATGGACACCCAAACTTTAGGTTTCTAATCGTAATGGACACCCAAACTTTAGGTTTCTAACTGTAATGGACACCCAAACTTTAGGTTTCTCATCGTAATGGACACCCAAACTTTAGGTTTCTAATCGTAATGGACACCCAAACTTTAGGTTTCTAATCGTAATGGACACCCAAACTTTAGGTTTCTAATCGTAATGGACACCCAAACTTTAGGTTTCTAATCGTAATGGACACCCAAACTTTAGGTTTCTAATCGTAATGGACACCCAAACTTTAGGTTTCTAACTGTAATGGACACCCAAACTTTAGGTTTCTAATCGTAATGGACACCCAAACTTTAGGTTTCTAATCGTAATGGACACCGAAACTTTAGGTTTCTAACTGTAATGGACACCCAAACTTTAGGTTTCTAATCGTAATGGACACCCAAACTTTAGGTTTCTAACTGTAATGGACACCCAAACTTTAGGTTTCTAACTGTAATGGACACCCAAACTTTAGGTTTCTAATCGTAATGGACACCCAAACTTTAGGTTTCTAATCGTAATGGACACCCAAACTTTAGGTTTCTAACTGTAATGGACACCCAAACTTTAGGTTTCTAATCGTAATGGACACCCAAACTTTAGGTTTCTAACTGTAATGGACACCCAAACTTTAGGTTTCTAACTGTAATGGACACCCAAACTTTAGGTTTCTAATTTAGACTGAATGGCCATAATGTATGCGTTGTGTACCATACCTTGTTTTTAGAACTCAGGCAAAATGAAGACAATTGTAATATTATTACACTTAGGGATGTTAGAATACAGGATCAAGTCAATAAAAATTGTTGTTCAGGTTTTTTAATACCAAGTACAAAGTTGTTGTCACATTGAAGGCTGGGACCTGTAAACCAGTTTCTGTACTAAAGTTGTACCAAGTAATGCCATTCTGTCGACAATATGCCATATTCTGGTCTCCTGCTTTGTAGCCATTTTCAATTTTAGAAGCATTTTTTGACAGCGCCCCAAATTGAGAATATGAGAATTAAAGTTTTCATCGTGTATGCCAAATGCATGGCAGTCCAAAAAACAATTTTAAGAATTGCTGTGAACAAACTTTATTTGTACCTATAAAATACACAATCAAAAACCAAAGGAGCAGAACTACTTGAATTAACAAAAACAGTATCTACAGATGCCATGAAATGTTAAAAGGATGATTTTCAAAGAATACTGAACGATTCAGGCCCACACCAATTCTGCTGTGGAACAGCGCCCCCAGTGGTCAAACAAAATATGTTGTGGAACAGCACCCCCATTGGTCAAACTTAAAAAGGTTATCTTTTGGACAACCAGAATATGACATATTTGTTTATGATCTTACAGGCACAACAATATAGTGATCCTTAGAGCACAAGACACCAAGTATTGCCTCATTGGTCATTTGAATTCTGTCCTTTAGTCTTGTAGGAGATGGTATCATAGCAATTTTGTATGGTGTGATATCCATGCATAAATGGTACAATTAATGCAGTTAGACTCGGAAATCTGTGCATTTTACTTGTATCCTCAGCTGATGCAAATGCAGAAAAGATGATTTAATAGAGCACCTGTATATTTGTACAAGTGTGTTACAGTGTTTGCCATAATACCATGAAACTGCAGTGTTCAACACCAAGAGATCCGTTCATTTGAATATTATACACAATTCCAGACTACATCAAAGGATGGGCCATTTGTCAGACTTTGTCACTAGATGTGTCACTTGTTTGTGTTGGTGAAACTCGTCATACTGTCCTTGGACAGGTCTTTTTATTTCATTTCTGTACAAGATTGCATCACTTTGCTTCCAAGTCCGTCTGTGTGTGTGTGTGTGTGTCTGTGTGTATGGACTATGTCTGTTAGTTGTTGTTTGCACTCCAGATTGCTGTCGATTACAGTGGAGTGCCCTCAACGACAAATATGTCTGTCTCTGCATTGTGTCAAACTTTGAAATGTCATGGTAATTGAAAAAAACACAAAGCAGTGAATACATCTATACTACCATGGCAAGGAAATGCCGCCACATAATAGAGGAAACATAACTATAAATGAGGTTGAGATGACATCACTAAGCTGCAGTTGTCAGAAAGATAAACCATTCTGTTCTGGATACCAGTGATTTGTTTCGTCAGGCCCAATTGACTGTAACACTAAACAAACCAGCGAAAACTTTCAGTTGAAGTTTCCATGTTTCTCTCATTGCAAAACTCATCATGATTTTATGCCAAACGTTTGAGCAAGTTAACATTAGAGTGAAAAAAAAGGGACAGTCATTTTGATAAATACATACAAAAAAAAAGTTTAATTCTAAATATCACATATCAATCCTATCGTGTGTTTTTATGTATACGTAAGGTAGCTGTGACTTTATGATGTAAAAGTGTCTTAAAAAGTGTGTACAAACATACATAATCATAGCATGCAGCTCAAAAAAAAACCAAAAAAAAAAACCACCACCAAGTTGTGTTCCAATTCTTCTCGATACCCATATATGGTTAAATTCGTACTAGATGTATCAAGCAAGAATTCTCTCCAAACGGTGCTGCCTACAACAAGTGTTTTTATTAAAACATTCAGTTTTCACGTAGTGGAGTAGGGTTTTTTTTTTCCAAATATCTGATCGAAAATTTTCCATTTGATTTCAAAATTGTGAATAATTGAGTACAGCACTGACTTTTAGCAAGAATTAGCAGCCTTTAATTAAACCCTCTCATTTAGTATTAAATAGATCAATAATAATAATAATAATAATACATTCTTGTCTTGTATGCTTTCAAATCCAGACATTTATTCTAATTACATCGATTTTTTTCCCTAAATCATTTTTGCCAGATATAGTTTCTTTGTTTAGCAGACTACAGGTCACAGGTGAAAGGTCATAGGTCAATTTTAGAATAGCATGGTACATAATTATGCTTTCTACAGAATAGCTGTTACCATTTTGTAGTCGTGACCTTTGACCTGTGACCCGATCACTCTTATATTGAACTTACTTTTATTTCGAAAAAAAATAAAGGAAAAAAAGAGAAGAGTTTTGGTTCATACATAGGAGTATGTGTTCCACAACCATTCATTGTACACATCTTTGCAGTTTTTCTACATTTCTTAAAAACCAAGCATTTGCAGGAGTGCAGAGACTTAAATTGAAAAGATGATCCAAAAATTAATACATAGCTAGTTGTTCTTGGTAGACTAGTAGTGGCAGAAGTTTTGTTACTTAATTTTGGCAGCATTTTGTGTAGGTTAATAAAGATGTGAAGATGAAATATATGTAGTATTTGTATTTTTTTTTCCATATCGACTGTTAGTATTACCCTCTCTATAAATTGTGGAGTCATGATGGTCAAATGGTCCATAGCGGCATAATGACCCTTTGTACTCCCTCAACTTCCTGGTGAGCATACAATCCATTGCAGCTTCTGTACACGCATAGGATTAAAGCATTCACATTGCAACCTCTATCCTACCAGGTCCCCAATTATACAGCTGGGTTGACTGATGCACAGTCGTGATTCAAATCTTGCCCAAGGACTTTAGCCATTCAGAAAAAAAATGGTGGCAACAGGGCTCAAACCTGCAACCTGCAGATTCCAAGCCAGCAACTTTTTTTAACAATTCAACCATCATGACTCCACTATACTAATACAGGAGAATAAAATTTGTAAGGGAATTGAAAATGAAAGATCTGAAAATATCTGTTTAAATAAACTATGTATCATTCTTAATGATATCAGCTCCTTTCTCTGCAATCATTACGACTGCTGCGTTGACGGTAGCAGACACCAAGTGAGGCATGATTGACCCATCTACCACACGTACGTTCTCCAAACCTCGTACTCTGAACAAAAGCAAAAGCAGATTGTCAGAGACTCAAATGACATATTTATACATTTAGCCACAAACATACACTTGATTAGGCAAAGAAGAACTCTGTACCTGTCACATCATTCTGATTAAAATATGATGTGGTGAAAAACTGGCTAGATGCCTTTATTTACCTCAAATTTCCATCGTTTTGTGTTGTTTGTTTTGTTCCGAGTGATTGCCGCCCGGGGAAGGCAGCAATCATCTGGAACAAAACAAATGAAACAAAATGATGGAACTAAAAGTAAATAAAGACATAGCCGCTTTGATCAAATTGCAGTCACCTGTACAGCTAAATTCGGTAAAAAGTTTGACAATATGCTTAAATAGAAATGATGTCCCAAATACAGCAACACATGAAAAGCCATACAAATCCAGTACTGTTTGCATGACTTAGTGGGTCTGTGACTCTGTTGTCACTGAAACACCCCCCCCCCCCCCCATGGGAGTTACAATGGCAATATGGAATCACAGACAACTAATCATACAAAGTGGAGCAGCTACCATTCTGATAAAAATCTGATGTGAAAATGACTCAATTTCTTTATTTATCTCTATTTCCTTCTTTTATTGTTCTTAGTGTTGTTCCTAGCGCTGCAAATGTACACGGGGTTCAACACGTCTTCACCCCTCCACTATGGTTCCTCCCTATCTGCAACCTCGAGATTGTGAACAGATTTCATGGGAGGGTGAGATGTGTCGAACCCTGTGTAGCGTATATATTTCCAGAGCTATGTTACAAATACATACCTATCTTATGTTAGTATGCCATACCTACCTCAATGATGGGTCTACGACTGCCTTCATGTCGTCCTTAGCTCCCATTTTACAGGTTCCCACCACATGCATCATGGATAAGGTGAGATGTCGAATAACATGCTCCCAGTACATATCACTGTCTACCTCGTGAGGGCAGTTGTCAAATTTAAAGTATTCTGGAGTTACTCTGGAATTTGAAAAATTGCATGAATTATATTGTGCATGTCTGAGTATGAGTTCATGTACTGGTATATGTGAATCTCCGTATACATGACAGAACTGACTAAACAATTTCTCTGGTCCAATCTCCTTGTACAGTGCGCCCTCATCGGTTACATGGACTAGATGGTAGTAGATTGTCCTCTAGGAAGCGTCTCATGTAACCGATGAGGGCGCACTGTTCATTCAGAATTATTGTTAGTTCATGCACAGACCCTCTGGAGTCTATGGTGCATGCAGCTGGGTGCATGGCATGAAATAATACAGACGCGGGTGCACGCATAGATACTTCGATAAGTTACATACATGTATTACTTTACATTTATTTACACTTACCCGAGATCTTTAAAAGCAGTTGTCGCAGCTAATTTCTGAGCCACCCTTACTCCCTATTAACAAATAAAACATTTTAAACATCATTACTTAGAGGTCTTAGAATTGGCTCCATTGGTAAGCTGTACCCAATGTGGAAAACATCAGTAAAAGTAATACTCAAGCCAAACGGAAAATCAGTAAAAAGGTAAATTTAAAACAAATTAACATTACTTAGAAGGCTACCTCAGTATAGACATAGCATGCACAGAAATATTTCGTGTTTATGTAGTCGCTGTTACCCAGATTCTCGCCGCTGGGGGCTCTGCCTACGTGACTTTCCCAAGCGACTCTGGGTGGTCTCGTAGAAGAACCCATAGCAGTGAGTCTGGGTAACCGATTGTATACAGGCATATTCATGTCGCCATGGCGATGTCTGACTTTGTTAAAGTTCAATGCCACTATGGATGAAGCATATGACGTCAATTGACATACCCTTATAAGGGTCTGTACATCTTCGGGGTCTTCCAGATAGCGGGGATCAATTAATGGCGGCTCTAGAGGATCGTTACTTTTCAACGATAACTTTCCAATACTCTCTGGATGTTGAAGAACAGGTAATATCACCATGCCTTCTTTTGCTTCCATCTCTTCTCTACTTTTGTAGTGAAGTGTTTCGTTGAACCTGTCATGATATGAATGAATGGATTGCCAAAAGAATAAAAACATTATATTTCGCGAATGAATATTCATGGACTCTGGGTTCATACCGAGTAATGAAAATGTTCAACTCACAGAGTCAAACAATTTCGTGGAAGCGAATTCCAAATTTTCGCAACATTATATTTCGTTCAGTTACAGTTACATGTTGGTAACCTCCATAGTTTCATGAAATACTACTTTACTTAAAAATTCATTCATTTACCCCCCCCCCCCCCCCCCCCCGGCTTTTCGCTTTCACCGTAACCTCTACCGCTTGCCATTTTCAGCGTACACGTCTTTCTGTGTGTATCCATCACACTATAGACCTTCTATGTTCCGAAATACTGTGACAAGTTTGCTAGAACATTGACCACCACAGTAACCTGTCCTGTCATACTAAATGCAACTGGAAGTTATCCCAACGTGATCGTGACTTCAACATGTTACTGCTTTTGGATGAAATTAGCATACAGTTAACTTGTATAATGTCTACTTATTGGTATTTTAACAATACTTATTGTCGGTTGTCTGATAGAAAATACAACACTCCAGTTACATCTACTGCATTTAATATCAAATATGCTAAACTCACTCATCAGCAATATTACAACCTTCTTTCTCACCAGGACCCATAAAATAAAAGAACGGTAGAAAGAGGATCTGTATGTCTGGCCATGGAAGATGTTCCTATAAAATAATCATAATAGATTGTACATTTAACTATACTACAACACGTACATACATGCACACACACACATAGATAGATAGATAGATAGATAGATAGATAGATAGATAGATAGATAGATAGATAGATAGATAGATAGATAGATAGATAGATAGATAGATAACATACATACATACATACATACATACATACATACATACATACATACATACATACATACATACACACATACACACATACACACACACACACACATACATACATACATACATACATACATACATACATACATACATACATACATACATACATACATACATACTTGTACTCTGGCTGGGCGTTAAATTTCGACTACATACATACATATATACATACATACATACATACATACATACATACATACATGCATACATGCATGCATACATGCATACATGCATACATACATACACACACACACACACACACACACACACACACACATACATACATACATACATACATACATACATACATACATACATACATACATACATACATACATACATACATACATACATATGTATACATTGGAATTGTTACCTTTGTCTTAACGAAGCCAGTGGCGTCAGCCCCTTGACTTGATGTCCAATCCTGTGGAATATCATACTTTATTGATTACATTATAGCACAATTTAAGTATTCGTCATGATATTTACATTGTACACCTTTGCATGAAATTTGCATTTGTCTGACTCTTGCTTACCACTCGTAACGCACACTAGTGTGTTTTTTCGCTGATTGTACCTGTTCACTGAAAGTAAAACGCCAACCAAATTGAGTCACATCTATGCCTATTGTATCGTATATTACCGATAAAAAGATAAGACAAAAATGCTACATTTCCACACTAAACAAAGATGACATGCTATTATTAAAATCACAGTTAAAAATAGATAAATGAAATACAAATTTATCTTTTAAACAATAGAAAGAATATGCTATACTTACCATTGATATGCCGCCCCCTGTACCATTGAACCTTATCAATGTCATGTAGTGATTCTGTTCAAGAAGAAATTGTCAATTATCACCAGGTACGAAAATAGCTAGTCTGTGAGGTACGTCGTGACGGGGCGCCCTCACACATCGGTCAGCCCCTCCCAGCCGGTGAGGGCGGAACGACATGGCGTTACAGGCTAGAAAATAGCTTGAATCTTGTACAATTTTTGCATGTCGGTGGGCCTTTTCTAGCCGTTTATTGAAGATTCCATTCATTCGTTTTTTCTCAGATAAATGTATCATGAAAAACGTCTGGGCTGATTTTATCTTTATCCCAGCGCGTTTGGACATCAATTGCTTAGGAAAATTTATTTTATTTTATTTATTTATTTATTTATTTATTCAGCTTTGACAAATAAATAAAGTCAGGATGAGTAGAAAGCGACCCTCCTCAATGTTCGGTGTTAATGCAGGAGGAAACCAGAGTACCCGGGGAAAACCTGCATTGTCAAACTGAACAATACTCTTCTTACTTACAGCGTGATAAATTTAATCAAACCCTGAATGGGGTTCGAACCCTGACCGCTGTGGTAAGAGGCAAGTGGTTTAACCACTAAGCCACCGACTACCCTCCAACCCTCCATTTTGACATAATCCTGCAACATGAATAAAGAATCGGGTTTACTCTTTAATTTAGATTTTAAAAAAAATATAACTGCCAAACGTTCATCTAGTTACAAGAGGTACACCCAAAATGTTGCCACAATACTATATTGCCCAGGAATGGACAATAAAAATGTATTTGTTATTATTTTTTGACTTGACTTGACTTAACTTGACTTGACTTGACCTAACTTGGCTGACTTGGTCAATGTTTAGATATTTGCAGTGTACACACATGACAGTGGTGAATATGTTATATAACTTTCTAGGTCTGACTTAGATATGACGTCACAAGAGTATCTCACCTGCATGTTTTCCCCAACAGGTAGATCACATACCACCTGTATTCCCAACTCCTCTAAATGTTCTTTGGGTCCAATGCCAGACAACATCAACAGCTGCAACATAATTACAACGATATTTTGTATAGACGTTGGGGGAAGGGGAGAGAGGAGGAAAGGGAGAGGGGGTCTCTCGTCAACGTCTATATCTTGATATGGCTTCTTCGTTAATCATAATGGTAATGTCAAACGTGAACGATTATAGATGAAAGATTCGTCGTTGAGGGCACTCGTCAGAATCACTCGCTACTGACTTGAACCTCAGACCACTACTTCGTTAGTGGTCTGAGCTTGAACATGACAAGTCATGACCCTGGAAATAAAAAGTGTACACAAATGGAAAGCACAGAATGAAAGTTTACGGGAAAGCCCCACGTTGTTACTTATATACTTTGCATATATATTCATTTATGTGAGTGGATCAACTTTGCTTGAGGGCGCTCTTCATATCAAATCTAACTGTCAATATACAGTGATGTGATTGGTTACGACACGATTCTGTTACAGAGCAGGAATCATACAGATCACAGTCTAGAAAAGGTTTTACAAGTAATTCCATGTAACGGATTACTAACAACAATTTTTCTGTCAGCAAAGTAAAGGATAAAATCATACGGTGAAAATGTCACATGTAAGCCGAAAATGGCTTATTTTAACTCACTATTTAGAAAATAAAGCCGCATAGATTCCGTAGAAAACAATCAAACAAACAAGCAAAGTGTACCTTAGGAGATGCGATCGCCCCAGCGGACAAAATCAGTTCTTTACATATCTTCACTTCACCTTCGGTTTCGCCTTGGACGAATTTCATTGTTTTTGCCGTCTTGTCTTCGAATAAAATCTGTTTAAAAATTGCACATAATAATCGCGAACAGAATCGTATACAAACTGGGAAAACTTAGAGAAAGGCTTTATCGGGAAATTAAAGGGAAGGGAAGGAAAGAGAAACATATGTGCCCCATAATGATACATGTATTCCATGACATTTTATGAGTGAAACCTAAAACCATATAGTAAAAGTTTATATAAGCGAACGTAAAAATATATATGACACATCGCAAATCAAACCAAAAGAAACTATCGTCACTAACAATGATACTACTTCCATAAATAGTAAGACAAATGTTTGATATGCCTTCAGAAAGTATGGGAGGAAGGTCTGAATTTTATTTTATTGTTTTCTTCTATTTTTCGTTTTTGACAAATTGCTTCAACCCTAAGATAAGATACTCGTTGGTCACAATACTTCTGCCAGTGACAATTTGGTGAATGTATAAACAAAGTACACGAAGACAATAATATATGATTTAGACGAACACAATATGCAGACTGTACTGTATAGATTCAACTACATTCTGAAGAGACGTGATTTCTCTGCAAAGGGACTTTTTTTTTAATAAAAAAATTGACTTTAGAATGACAATTTTAAATTGTCACTTTTTTATGTTTAATGTAAACGCAAGTTTAAATTTACACGGCAATAGCAGTAAATACTAACCATTTTACCTTTTCGAACTTAAAACAAAATGTTTAGTGTCGGCCGCTAATGGTCTGGTAATGGCGGATTATTTGAGAAACCCGTTTTGTTATTTGGCCGGAGAGTGTTACATATACTAATTTCTATCTATCAACTTACCTTTGTCACACAAGTGTTAGTCCAGATTGTTAAATTTTTTCTTGCTTTAACGGCTGGTGTCAGATATGCATGGGCGCTGCTGTCACGTTTACCATCAATTATATTTCCTTGAGTGAAGTTAAAACAATCCTGTGGGGAGAATTCTGTAAAGTTACTTGTAATCTTAGGAAAAATCAAGGTCAATCAAAATAATTCAGATTCTTAGAAAGAAAGGGGAGTGGTAATGAAGAGGTAACGCCCACAAACTGACGAACGACGGGAATGACTGGGGGTAATACCAGAAAGTATGCAATTATAGAGACTTATAGCATTGCAAGTCTTAGAATGGATCACTCGATATAGGAAGTGCAATTTGGGGATTATTACGAAGGTACGGTCAGTTACATCAGAGACGTGTATACGTCCCTGTTACATACATCCTCAGACCATCCTCTGAGATATTTCTGACACAATACCATATATGTAACGGGCGCTCACAAAACAACAAACGTCATCAGTGAACATAACAGCTAAAAAAGAAATCGCATTGTGTACACTACATTGGATTTTAATCAGAGTGGTCTAAACCATTGGCTTGAAGAGTCAGACGTTTCCTATGTTATCGACCCTATGAATAGCCAAGTTTCAGATGAAAAGCCGACCCATGTTTTTTGATTTTGTCGTGAAAAAGTGACCCATTTGAGCCGAATACCTGTATACCTTTTTATGGGAATACACCCCCCCCCCCCCCCCATCGATTCGATTCCGGATTCTCATACAATCCATGGCCACTCAATGAAAGAAAGAAATGTATCATATATAACAGGAAAAATCATTACAAATATTATATATTGCGGCTTTCTATCGACTGTTTCGTTTTTCTAGTACACTGATGCATGACCAGCATTGTCAAGGAAACGTACGAGCAACAACAAGTAGCCTGCCGTCAATGTTCAAATGGACATGAAAGGGTTCATTACTTACCGTATTGTTGAAATCGTTCAAGTCCTTAATGGCATACCCTACCTCCTCGGCTATGAAAAGAAAACAAATAACATTCCTAGTTTACTTGTATGGTCTCTGTTTTGATACATTAGCATCCACTAATGATTTTTTGCATTCAACAGTTTGTCTAATCAACGCATTCACCTACGCCACCTACCTACCTACCCACCCATCTAACTACCGACATACACACACACACCCCCACCACCACCACCACCACCACCACCACCACCACCCTACATACCGGTACTACCTATTCACTATCAATCAACAAACCTCTCTACCAACACACCTATCTACGTGGCCCACCATCCATCTACTTCTGTATCTCTCTACCTGTCTAGCTGTGACGTATTGTTCACATCAATTAATCACGTTGTCCTACCTGCAAATTTTACATCGAATCAGAAAAGTTCTATTTAGGTCGCGCGATCTTATCCCTATTTATCAAACGTTTAAAAAAAAGACAAAAAAAAGACAGAAAGTATTTTGACCTTGTCCTTTATCTGTTGGTTTTCATCATTTTGGTCCAAAAATAAGAATTCACTTCAAAAGGTTGTTTCAATTTGTGCTAATATAATTAGAATATCACAGAGACAGCCTGTCATTCTTTTATAACCAACAAGTCCTGAGGAAAGTTGACCATGCTCAGTTTTAACTATTCAGAATAGCATTTTATTACATATGTCTGAAATTTACACCCTTCCATCTGGAAGACGTTTCAGACTCGGGTGCCTGGCTTGCTTTCCTCGATGTCTGAACAATACGAAAACTTCCCTGATTTACACTTCTACAAAATACAAGGAACAAAGTTCTTAAGAAACGATAATATGAGGTGATGATACCCCCAATTTGAGCGAGGCCCTGTATTCTCAATTTCTTATTTACAGTCTGTAATGGCCTATTCAAACTGACTAATTTTGAGACAAGTTCCGTATTTTAAAATATATATATATATATATATATATATATATATATATATATATATATACCTACCGGCTTTAACAAGCATCTCAGCAAACTTGCATCTCGGTAAGATATCTGTAACTGCTAACGGTCCTTCCTTGCTGTGGACATCACTCTTCAAATACTCTTCACTGCAAAAAATATTGTAGCTGTCAGACGTACAACGCTTTAAAAAAACAAGTTGGATGGTCTAAGTGCAGACTAAGGATACACAGCAAATGTGAACTTGGAAAAAAAGAATAACTTTGTAGCAATTGTTAAACTTATTCTGTGAAGTGTTTGGATTTCACCGCTTTTCTGAGAGATTTAGCTTTGTACTACTAACTTTGAACTTTGTTACTTCTGTGGCTGCAGTGTACGTGTGTACATGTACTCACCCTAGGACCTTGGGTTGAAGTACCCTTTCCTTTCAAATCATGAACTTTAAACTGATAAGTCTGTTTGTTACTGGTGTGGCTGCAGTGTACGTATGTACATACTCACCCTAGGACCTTCGATTGAAGTACCTTTTTCTCATATTGACTTTTAATCAGCTAATGTTATAAATCTCATTTAGCTGAATTTGATACGATAACGGCCACAAAAATACTACTAGTACTAACTTTGTATTATGTTCACATTTTATGAAATATGGCAGGACATCGTCATAGCTCCACCCTTGTGCTCCAAGCCTAGCCCAAGAATCATAGTCTTCTTTGCATCCTCGAGTGTAAAGCATAAAATTGATAGAACTGGACCCACCAAGAACCTTGGAGAAAATAGAAGATAAAATATTCAATTGAACTGTTAATTCTAAATTAAATGTAAATTTCATGTTTGTTGGGTAATTCATAAAGGAACAGAAAATCCCCATTCCATTCATAATGTAATAAGTACATATGCATACATACACACACACATACATACATACATACATACATACATACATACATACATACATACATACATACATACATACATACACACACACATACATACATACATACACACACACACACATACATACATACATACATACATACATACATACATACATACATACATACATACATACATACATACATACATACATACATACATACGTACATACGTACGTACATACGTACATACGTACATACGTACATACGTACATACGTACGTACATACATACATACATACATACATACATACATACATACATACATACATACATACATACGCACGCACGCACACACACACACATACATACATACATACATACATACATACATACATACATACATACATACATACATGTATACATGCATACACGCATACACGCATACATACATGCATACATGCATACATACACGCATGCATGCATTACACACACACACACACACATACATACATACATACATACATACATACATACATACATACATACATACATACATACATACAAACAAACAAACAAACAAACAAACAAACATACATACATACATACACACACACACACACACATACATACATACATACATACATACATACATACATACATACATACATACATACATACATACATACATACATACATACATACATACATTATAATAGCTAGATATGTATCATACCTTTCCACTGTTCCAGAGGCAGGAACGATCTTTCAACGCAAGACATGAATCCTTCTGTGGAACACTCTGCAGATTTATAAGCACATCAATAAATACAGTTACACGTATTTCCTATATGTGTACACCATGTTGCTTGAAGTATCAAATCGCGAGGCAATTATCAAACTATATATGTTTACACGTTCGGCCGATGATACCACATAGTGTAGTTATAATAGCGCAGTATAGTGTAGTGTGACATAGCATGGTATAATATTGTGTGGTGTAGTGTAGTAGAAACTGCCCGTCGTACAGTTGCGTTTCTTTGCATCAACAGAAAAAATTACTTTGGTTTGCAAGAATGGTACAACGTACAAAAATGTCAACATAAATTTCTTTGGAAACATTTCACTTTGAAGAGTTGTAGCGACTGGTATCACTGCTACTGTCAATCATGGGATATCGACCGAATGAACAAATGCTGGAGAATTTTCGTCACCAATAGTGTTCGTGGCCTACCTTATACTTCCAATCTATATCTGAACGTAGTAAGGAGCCTGCCTGTATAGGTATATGTATTTCAGGTTTCGAGTCTTCGGGTCCAGCCTCTACTAGCAACACACTCACGTCTTCATTTTCAGACAACCGATTTGCGAGGACACAACCCGCACTACCAGCTCCAATAATAACATAGTCGTAAGTGTTCTCGCTATCCGTCGCCATTTTAAACACGGCATGCGAGGTCAGGGCACAATACAACTTTACTCTTGGGTTTAGCAATTCTAAAATGTAATATATAGTACACAGTACGCGAGGTCAGAATGGGGTGACACTAAAACGGATGACAACCGACTCGAATGAGAGAAAACGAATGACAGCACTTACAGTATGTACACAGTGGAAAAACAGCCTTCTTCTACATCTTAAGAAATAGAAAAGGGTGTCATGCCACTGTTTACGTATTAAAGTGCTGTCATTTCTGTGTCAAAGCATTCAAATTACTAGTACTGTGTCATTCCACTTATGCTATTGAGTGCCGGCTGTCAATCCGGTCCACTCTTTCTTGAAATAGTGTAAAGTGTGTCATTCAACTATTTGAATGTAAGAAAGCTTAAGGGTGTCATTCCTAAACCTAAACCCTCTTACGGTGCGCGATATTGGATTAAATGCAAATTCAGATTTATAAGCAAGGTGCGCGCTGCGCATGCTCTGTACCAATATTTTAAATTTCTTCCATAATGACTGAGCTACATATTTCATTTTTTTCAGAAAATTGAAATTATCAATATATGTAGTAAATATATATCTGAACAGAAAAGACCCCACCGATCATACAATAACAATAGTTCTAGATAAGGCCTATTATCTTCATCTCACCTTCCTTTGTACTAAAGAAATATATACATGTAAAAGAGGAAAAGACAGCTTGTTATGGCTAGGATATAACCAAGGTAAGGCAATTAAGACATAGTCGTATTGAAATTAGCCACCGTCCGCCATCAAAATACAAAATTAACCACAAGCGACCACACTGCAAAAACATTGGCTAACGTGAGATACACATATATTTCGCTGTCATTGAAATTGATAAATATCTCATGAATTGTTTACTCCTTATACAGCTCAGTTCAACCTCTGTGACATTTTCCACGACATTTGGGTTTTTTAAACGAAAATATGAAACGAATCTGGAATGTATGTATGTATGTATGTATGTATGTATGTATGTATGTATGTATGTATGTATGTATGTATGTATGTATGTATGTATGTATGTGTGTGTGCGTGTGTGTGTGTGCGTGTATGTGTGTATGTGTATGTATGTATGTGTGTGTGTATGTTATATGTATGTACATTGTATGTATGTATGTATGTATGTATGTATGTATGTATGTACGTACGTATGTATGTACGTACGTACGTATGTATGTATGTATGTATGTATGTATGTATGTATGTATGTATGTATGTATGTATGTATGTATGTATGTATACAAGTAATAAATGCCGTCCGGGTAAATACACGCCGACGTAGGAGGCGTGTATTGCCGGGATGGCATTTATCTTGTACCCCCCCCCCCCCCGGGAACTTCATTGTGGTGATATATTCTTCCCAGGAAGAACTTCATACACTCATCGTATGTGTTTTGATTTCCGATAAGGAGACCGTACCGACGCCTAAAGCCGACAACATTGATACACACCGGTGTCAACATTCGATGTCACACACGTATATCATTACATATACGTTGTGACGAAAATAGCAATTCCATCATGATGGACAGTGCATTTCATACCAGCAACCTGCAGTGGCCCGCAACCCGAACAATAGTTACACATATAGAATCATGCTGAATGCGCAGTAGAATGCGCAATGTTGTGTCGTCCTCACGTAGTAACTTGACAAGTTAAAAGTGTCCCTCTCTCCACACGCGTACTCGCTGTCTATGATCAACCGAACAATGATGTCGGCAAAGCTTGCAACTGGTGCTCAAATGCCTCTCATTGGTTTTGGAACGTACAACGTAAGTATTACGTGTTGCAATCGCATCATTCACCAGTACCTTAGCCAAGGGGGGCAGCTACCCCCCCCCCCCTGAGATTTTGCAAAAAAGAAAGAAAAAAGCTCCTTTTTGAATACATAGCGATGCTATTAAAATCGTTATTTACGTGACGATTCCTAGCATGCGCGATTTAAATGAATAGTTCACTAAAGTGACTGTACACTGACTCCTCGCTAATATGTATCTTATATCGCTATTGTACACTGGCTTAACTTTGAATTAAAATGTGTCCAGTTAAAAATTGTAACTTTTTGCAGCAAATTAAAAATTCGTTGTGCGGGAAAGTACAAACGAAGTGCGCACATGCACTGTAAATTTTCCGCGAGTAACAGTGGTCTTGAAAGTCTCCTTCATTTGAAGATAGCAAGTCGCAATTATATTGTCAGCGAATGAAACTCAAAAAATAAGACGGAAAAAGTCGTTCAACGTGAGGTCGCCTGCTATGCTGCATGCAGTGATTCCGAAGATGCGCTCGATCTCATCCTTATTATATTAAAACATTTCATACAGATAAAACGGCAGATCTCTTTTTGGAAAATTTGGTGGCCCTGAAAAACGATTAAACTTGGTACGCAATTTAAGATCCACTATTTGAAGATATTTCTTTCAATAATTGTGTTCGACGTTGTCTTTGGTTAATGTCGTTTGATATAATTATCTCATTGCACACTGACACTAGCGTTATTCCGCGCGCGCAATTCATTTTGAAGCGACGATTTGCTATGGAAAGAATGGAACTGAATTAGTAAACAGAGCTGTACCACAGGGTAAAGGACCAATGATCAATTTTGTACTCGCGATTTTCCGGATCTCTAATATTATTTTCTGTATATTTCAAATAAAGTTTTAAATACTGTTTCCTCTCACTGTTTTTTTTCTATTTTCTACCTGTTATCAATGTCTTATCTGCGTTTATCTGCTTTGCATTAATTAGTAGCTTGCTAGAACAAACTCACTATTTGCCCAAATTAGCGCATTATGCCGTGAGTGTAAACATCTACTGATCCGACTAAATGGTAATACACGGTGTATTACCATTAGTGGTATCAGTAGATGTTTACACTCACGGTATAATGCGTTAATTTGGGCAAATAGTGAGTTTGTTCTAGCAAGCTACTAATTAATGCAAAGCTGATAAACTCAGATAAGACATTGATATCAGATAGGAAATAGAAAAAAACAGTAAGAGGAAACAGTATATAACACTTTATTTGAAATGTACAGAAAATAATATCAGAAATCCGGAAAATCGCGAGTACAAAATTGATCATTGGTCCTTTACCCTGTGGCTGTACCTTCGACATCAAAATCTGAACTTCAATTTCCATTATAATGATAATGACAAGGAGAATTCAGTGAGTTCACCTTGGGTTCCGACATAAACGAGGCCATAACATTTTTTTGAGTTGGGTAAAGAAAATTATTATTTTGTTATGTTACTTATTTCAGAAAGCAACATCCATTTTTTTCCTTTGAATGTGACATCTTTCCGGCAACTACTTTGACAGATACGACATTAGGCCAGAAAAAATGAAAAAGCTGTTCCACCTACCCATATAGTTTTTTTCTGGTGATGGGCAATATATCCTCATGTGGGTTTCGCATTTTTTCAAAATTAAGGATATTTCTTTATATTTTCTGAATAGTACATGTAAAAAGAATATACATTTGAGTCTATTCCAAATTATATAATATCTTATACAGTGGTTTACTTGGCTCTCATGTTGCATACAAGCATGAATTGAGATTAAATATCCAATGTGCACTAAAAAGAATTGAACAAAAGTTTACGACCATTGGGGCATCAAAAAACTGAAAGTCTTGAAATGTTTTGCTTTTTATTCGGGATTTTGAGGAACCGAATTAAACTTCGGGAGAAGTTATTTACCGTGTGCACATCCGCAAAATATCTTTCAGCTTTGCCACAACAAAATACACTTTCATATAATATGTAATGCATACATAATTGTTTCAATTCTGGTATTATGTGTATGTTTTGATATTTTTTGTCTCTAAATGGCCTCATACACTGTATTATTTTCACCTTTGGAGTTATCTTCTTCCAATGCATCATTGCACCATATGATTTTATATCTCCACCGTAGTGTAGGTGACAGAATGGGTGGCTAAAACAATGCTTGAGTTTCAATTGGCAGGACTTAACATTTTTTGAGAAGAGAGGGTGAGAGAAACTACACCATTTGTTTAACCGTAAATTATGTACATTTCCTAACTGTAGCTATGCAGACAAATTGCATGAGATAGTATCAAGATGACTGAATAAGTTCTATCTAAACTTGACCTGAAATATGTTGCTATCATTATATATAGTTTGTTTTATCCTTGTCAAGCATTGTGAAAAAATGAAATCGACCAACTTATCAAATGTGATGGGTTAGGTTACCTGTTGACCAGCATTTTTTACTGTTTCTGACCTTACATATGACATTTAATTGCGTATGCTAAAATGTATATTATGTTAATTGCATGCAAATTTATGTAAATTAGCACTTTTCTAAATTTTAAATGCATGGTTGCACCAAGACAAATTTCTGCCCCTCTTGGCAATTTGGTCAGGCTACGCCCCTGTACACATACCTGCACGTCGCCTTCGAAGCTTGGATAACTGAACACGGCTGGGCAATCTATCAATTTAGGAGAGACATTACATATAGTTTAGCGTGACATGCCCCACGTTACTATTTATAACCTGTTCCATGGGGTTAGCTTACAACCTTTCGAGTTGATGTCGATATCATAATGTAAATGAACGGTATTTAAGGTGAAATCCATAAGATCGATCGAGGAGGTGCACACCGAGAATAAACAGTTCAGAGTCTGTCTGCATGGTGTGACCTTTAGACTAGGATATAGTTACGTTGGTAGTATTATATTGTAGTACATTTACCAGGCAAATTTATACTATCTGCAAATGTTGACCAACTGCCACAACGAAATGAACTTTTTAAAACAAATTCATACGCGTATTAAAATGTTTCATATACCGCCTGTCTATTTAGAATCACCACACACACACACACACACACACACACACACACACACTCATAAACATGTATATATTACATTGACAAAATATTGTTAATATCAATATAAAGACTCGTCATTTTTAATAATTGCAAATCGCAATGACATCGATATATTCCATGTTCCCGCTGTCTTATGTGGTACATGGTTATGGCCATAATCTAAATAGACCAGCATATTTTGAACATTGAGCTAAAAACATTTAGATCTGTATAACATACACTGAATCATGATTGGCTGTGATCGACAACTCGTTGGCCAATGGAGTGTCTTGTTGTATTCACGGTGTAGTTTAAAGTTTCTAACCACATGGCTTATCACAAACATGTCTCGAATATTTTGAATATTTTGCTTTTGAAGATGTGTTGTCTTTATTTCAAAGCACCCTTCAACAACTTTTTCTGCTATAAAATAACTTGAGGGCGATCTAAGATATATGAGTTTCAATCAAGACAGTTGACCGAGAGATGTGTGTCGTAGTCACAGTGCCTTGATCATTCAAGATGCATTGAGATAGGCATGGTATAAGTTTGTGGCATGTCACGTGACATCGATAATTCCATGTTCTTTATTTTTCACTTATTTCTCAACATCAAATCTGTGTTTCTGCCTTTGTGATTTCATTCCTTTATTTTGTACTGCTACACTGTAGTGCAAGGAAGTTGGCCAGGCCGTGAAAACTGCCCTCAACGTCGGTTACCGCCACATCGATTGTGCTTTCGTTTATGGAAACGAATGTGAAATTGGAGACGCATTGCAGACGAAATTTAAAGACGGGCCATTAAAG